>NC_056739.1:1530095069-1530167569 GCF_019279795.1 Protopterus annectens | reverse complement strand
TATGTGGGCTCCCCCATTTGTTTGTCAACATGTTGAAAATCTTTGGTTCCAGTTTCCACTCATGTGGGGACATGAGGTTTCTGCTTAGTCCGTCTGACAGTGTATTTAATATTCCTGGCAGGAATTGAGCTTGTAGATGCACTTGGTAGCTCAAGGCTGTGTTCCGCAATGCCATGGCTAGTCTGCAGAGGGGGTAAGAATGGGTACTCCCCAGCTTGTTTATGTACCACATAACAGTGGTGTTGTCCGTCTTTACCATTAATTGTCCTGGAAGAATGTGGTCCTTGAAGGCTGTCAGAGCATTCTGTATAGCTAACATCTCTTTTTGGATTGATATGTAGGTGCATTTGGCTTGGGTTCCATTTGCCCTGAACGCACTTCCCTGCCAGGTGCGCCCCCCCATGCATAGTCTGACACATCTGTTGTTAGGGTTTGGGCGGCAGGGGGTAGAGTGTATGGTAGTCCCTTGTTTTGGTGGCAAGTCTCTGCCCACCAAAGAAACTCTAGGCGTAGGCAAGGTATGATAGGAATCATTGCTTTGAGATCCTGAGAATGTTGACACCATAGGCTTTTTAGATACCACTGTAGTTTCCTTATATGCAGTCTTGCATATGGAATTAGTAGAATGCAGGAGGCCATGAACCCCAAGGCTTGCAGTATTTACCTTGCAGATAGCAGGGTTTTTGTGGCCACTAGTTTGAAGTAAGTTGGCAATTGAATTTGTTTGTCTGGCATGAGGAAAGCCATCCAGGAAGTTGTGTTCAAGCTTGCTCCCAGGAATACAATTTGTTGACAGGGTACCAGATGTGACTTCTTTTCGTTTATGGTGTACCCCAGACAAGTTAGCACCTTTTGTACAAATACCAGATGATTCAAAAGTATGTCCTGGCTTTCTACCTGAATTAGACAATCGTCCAGGTATGGGTATATTTGAATTCTTCTTTGCCTGCAAAATGCAATGACAGGCGCTAGGCACTTTGTGAATACCCTGGGCGCAGTAGATAAGCCAAAGGGCAGTGCAGAGAACTGATAGTGCATGTAGCCTGGTTTGAAGCGTAGGTATCTTCTGCAAGATTCCCTGATTGGGATGTGTAGGTAGGCTTCCTTTAAATCCAGTGTTGCCAACCAGGCATCTTTGCCTAGCATAGGAAGTAGCTGGTGAAGAGTTAGCATCTTGAATTTGGGAATCACCAAAAAAGTGTTTAAGGTAGAAAGGTCCAGGATAGAACGCCATGAATTGTCTTTTCTGGGTACCAGGAAAAGTCTTGAATAAAAACCTTGTCCCTTTTCCTCTTCTGGTACAGTTTGAATAGCCTTTATGCTCAAGAGAGAGAGAGAGTACTTGCTTTTGAGCTTCTGCCCATTGATTTGGGGGTAGATCTGGCTAACCGTTCGGGGTTGGTAATGTGTGGAAGTGAAATCTGTCTCCTTGGGAGACTATATAAAACCCATTTGTCCTGGGTAATGAGTTCCCAGTTTTTGGCCTGCAGCGCAATCTTTCCCCCTAAAGGAGCAGTGAGTTGAGAAGTGCTTGGAAGTTTTAGAGTCAAGTCATTGAAACAGCTTTCCATGGTGGGGGGCTTACTACTCCTTGATTTGGAAGCGGACCCTCCCACTGCTTAGTCTTGTGCGTACCCTGGGACTGAAACCTGGGGGTTCTGCTGGTTGTGGGTTGAGAAGGCCTAGAAGAGGCAGGAAAGGACCAATTCTTAGAGGGGCCAATGCCTACTAAATCTTGTAGGCTGAACTTGTAGGAAATCTTTAACAGTTTGCATAGATTTAGCTTTTTCCTCCATCTTTTTAAGAACAACTTCTGCCTTTTTGCTAAACAGGCGGTCCAGATTTAAGAGAGCATCCAACAAATTAGCTTTAACATGATCTGGCAAATATTGTTCCTTAAGCCAAGCATGCCTTCTAAGTACAGAGCCAGTGACAGCAGCCCTGCAAGAGGCCTCTAATGAATCAAAACCACATTGCAAAGTATGCTTTCCAACATGTTTAGCAGAATGCATTAAATCCTGTAAATCTTTATTTTCAGCAGAGTCAGGAATCAACATAATTTTCTGTTTAAGCAATCCAATAATATGTTGCTGATACTTTTAACATATGAAACTGACAATTTAAGGCCCTAATGGCCAAGGTTGCAGAAGTGTATACCTGCTTACCCTATCTATCCAGTGCCCTGGAATCTCTATCAGAAGGGGTAGGATTTTTGGCAGTAGTAGCCTTAATGCCCTTGGGTCCCTGTGAAAAAGTCTCAGAATCCACAGTAGGATTTTTAAAAAGGAACTTGTGAGAATCAGGAACCCTGTAATATCCATCAGGTTTTCTGGGAGAAGGAGGCAAAGGGGCCAAACTAGATTCCAAAAAGGCATCAACTATGTCTAGTACAGGAGGGATAGCTAAAGGCCTGTGTTGAGGCAGGACTAAGAAGTACCTAAGCCTCTTTTTTGAACCAGAGTAATCCTGGCTTTCCCAGCGGAAAGGCTCCCTAAGAGTATGCAAGGTTTCACCAAAAGAGAAGTCCTCTGGAGGGGATGCAGAGGGAATAGAGTCCTCTGCATCAGAATCCTCATAAGCAGTTAAGGGTAAATCCAGGTCATCAAAAGAAACAGAAATTTCAGAATGCGGGTCAGAAGATTCATAAACAAATTCAGTCCTAGGTCTCTTAGAAGGGGATGGTTGGCTTCCCCTGATTAAAGTTATATGGTCTTCAGCCAGTCTTATCATTTGCTTTTTAGGCATAGACGCCTGAGCATGCGGTCTGGGAGTCTGCTGCTTTCTAGGCATGGTTCGAGCTTTAGGCCTTAAAGAAGAAGGTGGCGTCAGTTTAATATGCAAGTCCATAGGCCTGAATACACCCTCAGAAGCCGGTGCCTACACAGTGGCTCCGGACCCATCCAAGGTAGGGACATCCCAGGTTCCACAGTTGAAGCATCTTGCAGCATACAGAACTCCGAATGGGTCTCAGTAGAGGCCTGTGAATCAGAAGTAGCGGGTATCAGGGGCTGCGAAAGCGCCTCATTGAGTACCGGCGAACTGGTGCCTGGCTTAGGAGAAGCGTCGTCGGCAGCTTTGGACCTAGGCGGTCTGTCTCTGTCTTTATTTTTGCGTTTTTTGGAATGCCGGTAGTCGGATGGCTAAACGACATATCTGGATAATTGAACCAAGAACCGAAATATTTAGAAGCATAAATATACTGACGATGGATAGTTCGCTGATTAAATAAGGCACAAAACTGACAGTGAGGTACGTCGTGGTCAGGGCCTAGGCAAGGAATACAGTATGAATGAAAATCTTTATGAGGTATTTGCTTTCCACATGAAATGCAATTATTAACTTTAACTGACATCGGTAAAGAGCAAGAAAAAGTTTCCCCAATGGGGTAATTCGCTTTAGTTGAAGACTTCGGTTCTGAAACTCGAAAACGAAAATTTCAGGAGTCGGCCGACCGGCACTTGCGAACTGCTTCTGCTTTGGCCACCACACAGCAAGAAAGACTGATGTAATGGTGTCGGCTGCATGTTTTATAACCCTGACAACCTGACGTCATGGAAGAAGAGAAAGCAACCGACGCAGGACCAAGACTTTGTTATTCAGGCTGACTGAGGGTACTGCAAGCAGATAACTCAAATGTGATGACTGCAACAGTGAAACACTAAGAACATCCACATCATCTTCACCCCATGCTGATTCCGGGAAAAGGATCTTTGTGGGGTTGAGAAGCAAATCCTGATGGTAGACAAGGTCTTCCCGTCTTTCTCACTCTGGACTAAAGTGTCTCGAATGGTCTTACGAAAAAGGGTGGAACCGTCAAAAAGGGGCATTTATGAACGACATCTTGAAGGGCTCCGAGAATGCACAGAGCCAAGCGTGATGCCTGAAGGCAACACCTGTTCTGGCCACCCTAGATGCATCTTCCATGGCGTGTGACAGCAGCCTCATAGAGGTATTGGAAATAGAAGTTAGAGTGGCCAAACAGGAGGAGAACACCTTCTCCTCTTCTGCTGACATGGACCCCGGGACAGACTCGGTGAACTCTTTGACCAGGTCCTACTGTAGTCTGAAGATGTGCCATATAGTTCAGTGCACGCACGGCAAACTTGGGTGAAGCATAGGTCTGCTTCCCGAAATGGCCAATGGTGGCCAGGGACTCTCAGTCCGGCGGATGGACTGTACAGCTCTCCTGAGCAAGCTCTTTCTTGGTGGCTGCTGTAATCACCATGGCATCAACCAGGGATCCCTTAGGCCAATGGTGCCTGTCTGAAGGGGCACTTAGAATTTTAGCAGGGTGCTTGGGAAGGGGGTCCACTGCGTCAGGCTCTTTCCATGCCCATGATGAAATCAAGTCCACAAGTGGATCAGCAGGATGGGACACCCAGGAGGTAGAGGGTTCTGTGCCAAAAGCTTCCAGGAACACCTACTCATCTGACTTGGGTTTTTGGAGAGGACACTCCCCATAATGGTGTAGGATTTCCATGATGTCTCCAAAGGCGATATTATCTAGGGGTGATGGGGGGGAGAAAGTACAGTTTTGTACCTACCATAAATGTAGATGTCCGATAGGTATGCATCTGCAGTCATCACATATGGGTTGTCCTGCCTCAGGCAGCCCTTCGGTCGGCCGGATTCCAAAGTCTGGGTCCGGCGTCGGCTGATGTCGCACTTTCCCCGACGTCAGAGCGCCTGGGGTATAAAAGCATCAGCCGACGCCATCTTCCTCAGTTTTTCTTGCCCCAGATGCCAGGTGCCCTCTAAGGAAGGCTAAATTTGGAGAGATGCATTTAAAAATCCAAACATGCACAATAATATAAAAACAAATACACCATAATAGATCACCCCAGCTAGCTATAAGAGGGATAAGTACCCAAGAAATACCACAGAGGGGAAGGAGGGAGGGTAAACCTGACTGCAGATGCATACCTATCGGACATCTACATTTATGGTAGGTACAAAACTGTACTATGTCCCTCAAGGATGCATCTGCAGTCATCACATATGGTAAAATACCATAGCCAATCTGGGGGTGGAGGAACTATGTAGAGGATGGTGTAGCTAAAATGCCCTGCAGGACTGCCGTAGCAAAGCCTGCTCTGGATTTGGAATATAAAGGTAAATTGTAATGCTAGGCAAATGTATGCACGGAGCTCCATGTAGCAGCTTCTAAAATGTCCTTGGTAGCCACCCCTCTTAAGAAGGCTGTGGAGGTGGCTGTGGCTCTCGTGAAATGAGGTCTAATGTTAGCTGGCACAGTTTTTCCATGAAATGAGTAACAAAAACGAATGCAATTCCCTATCCATTTTGAAATTGTCTGTTTGGAAATTGCTTTTCCTTGTGTACCAGCAGCATATGTACCAGCAGCATATGCTACCAACAGCTGGTCAGTTTTTCTGTAACCTTTAGTTCTGTCCAAGTAGTAGCGCAACTGTCTGTGTATGTCCAGGGTGTGCAGAAGTTTCTCCCCTTTGTTTTGTGGATTTGGAAAGAAGGTAGGCAAGTGAATAGCTTCATTTAATGAAACCCTGGATACCACCTTTGGCATAAATGTAGGATTGGTTCTCAATGAAACTCTGTCCTGTAGATAAATAAGAAATGGCTGTACTGGCATAAGGGCCTGTAACTCAGATACTCTTCTTGCTGAGGTTATGGCCAGAAGGAAAGCAGTCTTCCAAGACAGGAACTGTAGTTCTGCAGATGCTGCTGGTTCAAAGGGAGGCAGTGTTAGTTCTTCCAACACGAAGTTAAGGTCCCAAGTAGGTACAGGTGGTTTCCTTGGAGGATTGATGTTTTTGATTCCTCTTAGAAACTGTCTTAGGAGAGGATGAGAGAAGACAGGTGGATCAGTATTGTACTCTGCTGAAATTGCTGAAGCATGAATTTTAATGGAAGAGTAAGACAGACCATTGTGGAACATTTCTGCCAAGTATTCCAGAATATGTGCCATGTTCATCACTGTCGCATCTAGGCCCTTTGTGGTGTTCCAAATGTGAAATCTTTTCCATTTTGCTGAATATGCCTTTCTTGTGGAAGGCCGGCGAGCTGCGAGCTTCCATAATAATATATTTCACTCTCTGGGATAGCTTGTCCTGAGGAGGAGTCAGGGTATTTTCCAGGCTGTTAGTTGCAAGGTTTTCAGGTTGGAATGCAGAGTTTTGTAATTGTGCTGTGTCAGTAGAAGTGGCCATAGAGAAAGAGGCCATGGTTTCGTGTGTGACATGCTCTTTAACAGTGGGTACCAGTGCTGTCTTGGCCAGTCTGGAGCTATCAGAATCACTTTTGGCTGCTCTGTCCTGATCTTCAGTAAAACCTTGGTCATTAATGGGAGAGGTGGAAATGCATACACCGTTAGAGTTCTCCAGCTGAAAGAGAGGGCGTCCACTTTACATGCTTGTGGGTGGTATGTCCTTGAGCAGAATTTCTTCAGCTGATGATTGTGGGGGGAGGCAAAAAGATCTAAGTCCGGCCTCCCCCATGATTGTGTTATCTGTAGAAAGATGTCTGGGTGCAGCATCCATTCGTGTGCATCCATGATATTTCTGCTTTAGCTGTCCGCCAGTATATTGTCTTTCCCTGGCACAAACTGGGATTGTAGCTGTGTATTGAGGTTCAAGGAAAGTTCCCATAGATTCATTGCCAGCCTGCAAAGAGGATAGGAATGGGTGCCTCCTTGCTTGTTTATGTACCACATAACCGTGGTGTTGTCTGTCCTTATTAGCAGATGGCCATGATGCAGAAAGGGTTTGAAGGCTTCGACTGCATGTATCACTGCCAGCATTTCTTTTTGGTTTATGTGCATGCGTAGCTCTTTTTGTGACCATAGACCTTGAATGCATCTGCCCTCCATGTGCGCTCCCCATCCGTGGTCTGAAGCGTCTGTTGTAATGGTTTGGCTGGCTATTGGTTTGCTGAAAGGCAGACCCCTGTTTGACTGGCTTGCTTGAGCCCACCACAGAAATTCCTTTTGAAGGCATGGAATGAGTGGTATCAAAGTTTCCAGGCTGTGACTGTGCTGAGTCCATAAACTCCTTAGGTACCAATGTAGTTTCCTCATATGTAGTCTTGCTTGCGGAATCAGAAGGATGCAAGAAGCCATGTAACCCAGGGCCTGCAGGATTTTCCTTGCAGTCAGCTGGGTTTGTCTTGTCAGATTTTTGAAGTAATCTGGTAGTTGACTTTGTTTTTCTTCTGTGAGGAAGGCCATTTGGGTGGTTGTATCTAGATCTGCACCCAGAAAGGTTATTCTTTGGGATGGAACAAGTCTTGATTTGTGAAAGTTGACTGTATATAACCAAGGCCTGAAGTAGGTGGATGGCATAATTCAAGTGTTTTACCAAAGTTTGTTGGCTGTCCGCTTGTATAAGGTAGTCGTCCAGATATGGGTATATTTGAATCCCCTGAAGTCTGCAGTGTGCAATTATTGATGCCAGGCATTTCGTGAATACTCTGGGCGCAGTAGATAAGCCAAAGGGCATATGCTGAGAACTGATAATGCTCTGACCCTGCAAGAAATCTGAGGTGTCTTCTGCAACTTTGTCTGATAGGGACATGCAGGTATGCCTCCTTGAGGTCTAGAGTTACCAGCCAAGACCCCTTGCCCAGCATGGGAAGGAGCTGTTGTAGAGTCAGCATTTTGAACTTTGGCACAATGAGATAAGTATTCAGTGTGGACAAGTCGAGAATAGGCCTCCATTGTTTTTCTTTTCTTGGAACAAGGAATAGTCTGGAATAAAATCCTTGGCCTTGTTCTGAGAGAGGAACCTTTTCTATAGCTTTCATTTGCATTAAGCTGGAAATTTGTTTCAAAGCCTCTGCCCTTTGATTCGGTGGCAGGTCTGGCATGCCCTTTCTTTTTGGTAATGTGTGGAAATGAAACCTGTATCCTTTGTCTATTATTTGTAGTGTCCATTTGTCCCTTGTAATACTGTGCCAATTTTCTGAGAATAAAGAAAGCTTTCCGCCCAAAGGTGCTTCCAATTGAGCCCTGGTTGGCGGTGTCAAAGTAAAGTCATTGAGCCTGTCCTTGTGCAGCAGTTGAAGGTCCTGCATTACCTCTCTGGTTGGGAGGCTGCCATTGACGTCCTCTGTAGGAGCCTCTAGCTTGCCCTCTACCTCTGGCACGCCTGTTCTTGCCTCTCTGAAACCTCTCTGTGTCTGGAAAGGACCAATTCCTGGAAGGCCAATTCCTGCTGAATCTTGGTGGTTGTACTTGGAGAAAATCTTTGACTGTTTGTACGGATTTTGCCTTTTCAAATTTCTTTAGGACCTCCTGAGCCGTGGAGCCAAATAACTTTTGCTTTTCCAGAGGAGCATCCAGCAGCTTTGCTTTAACATGGTCTGGCAGAGATTGTTCCTTCAGCCAAGCATGCCTACGTATGACTGCGCCAGTCATAGCTGACCTACATGAAGCTTCCAATGCATCATAACCACATTGCAAGAAATGGTTGCTAACCTGTTGTGAGTTATGTACCAGATCCTGAAGTGACTTGCGGTCTAGGGGGTCAGGTGAAGACAGTTTTTTATGCAATTCATCTAACAAATACTCTTGGTACTGTATCATATGAAATTGACAATTTAATGCCCTCATAGAAAGAGTAGCAGAAGTATACAATTTTTACCCCATCTCTCTAAAGCTCTGGACGCCCTTTCAGAGGGGAGAGGATTTTTAGCAGTGGCAGCTGCAACCCCTTTAGGGCCCTGGGAAATAGTTTCTGGATCAGCAGAGTGGGCCTTGTAAAGGTAAAGATGTGAGTCCGGGACCCTGTAGTACCTATCGGGTTTGGCAGGAGCCGGAGGGAGAGAATCAGGGGTTGTGCTAGAGTCAGAGTACACATCATCAATGACATTCAAAACAGGAGGAATAGCTAAAGGTCTATGCTGAGGCAAATGTAAAAAGGTCCTTAATCTTTTCCTGGAATCAGAGAATTCCTGGCCCTGCCATTGGAAATGCTCTCTCATGGTGTGTAGTGTCTCCCCAAAGGAAACCTCTTCAGGAGGGGAGGCCGAGGGAATAGATTCCTCTGCATCAGAATCCTCGTAGGCCGAAAAAGCCTCCTCCTGGTGGTCCGAGAGAGTAGAGCCATCACAGGCCTCATCTGAGGAGTGGGGATCAGAGGGCTCAACCCTGGGCCTTTTGACTGGAGGAGGTTGAGAGCCCCTGTCCGAATGAGATTGAGAGCCCCTAAATAAGGAGATAAGATCTTCTGCTAAGCTTAGAATCTGTGAACCAGTAGAGGGTCCCTGAGGGATAACCTTGGGAGGCAAAGCTTTTGAGAGTTTAGCAGCTTTAGCCCTGGAGAATGCCTTAATGGACATGGATGCAGGAGGCCTGGCTGCACCACGTGCTGGTGTAGATTTGTCTAAAGGAATGGTGTCAGAAGGTTCCAGGACACCGGTTTCTGTTGGAAATTCAATAACAGACTCAGCCGGGGCCTCCGGGGACCGAGGTAGTTGGTTGAGCAGTTTCGGTAATTGGAAGTACCAAGGACTCGGTTTCAGCCGAGACCGAGGCACTCGCGGTAGGCCTGGCCGTGGTTTCAGCCGAAACCGCGGCCTGCGTGTGTCGGTCCTTGTCCTTCCGTTTCTTAACTAAATGAGAAGTCGGAGTCTCCGACGGCATGTTATACGAAAAACTAGCCCCAAAAAATTCCTCTGCAAACTCCGCCCGACGTCTAAGAGTGCGTCGGTTGAAGGAAGCACAGGCTGAACAGGCCGAGACGTCGTGGTCTGGGCCTAGGCAGGGGAGGCAGTAAGAGTGGAAATCCTTATGAGGTATTTGTTTCCCACAAGTTAAACAATTATTAACTTTATCTGACATCGGCTGAGGCAAGAAAGAGTCCCCAATGGGGTACTTAGCTTTTTGAAGTCTTCGGTAGCTGAATTGCAGGAGCTGGCCGACCGGCACTTGCGAACTGCTTCTGCTTAGGGCACCACGCGGCAAGAAAGACTGAGGAAGATGGTGTCGGCTGATACTTTTATAACCCAGGCGCTCTGACGTCGGGGAAAGTGCGACATCAGCCGACGCTGGACCCAGACTTTGGAATCCGGCCGACCGAAGGGCTGCCTGAAGCAGGACAACCCATATGTGATGACTGCAGATGCATCCTTGAAGGACATCCCAACCCTTCCTCTAAGTCGGTGTCTTCTGAGAGAGACTCTGGTGGGGAGTCCAACTGCCTCCTTTTGCATGCGTTTCAGAGGGAGCTCCTCAGGGGAGGGGGGGGCGGCTCTGGGGAGGACTCGGAAACTTCTGTCTGTTCCTGGGGGGAGAGGGGACTCCCTGGGGCAGAGAGGCAACAGGCTGTCACTGAGGGGGCAGGATGGCGGATTCTGGACCAGAAATAGAGGGAGCCAGGATGGACTCAGAGGATGATAATGTCAAGGGTCTTAAGGGACCCGAGAGAACCCTCTCCACCACATCAAAAGTAGAGGGAGAACAAATCCCAAAAGCTGGGAGCAGTAATGGATCTGTCACCCTCTGCATAGACACGGGAGCCGGATCCAAGCCTCCAGGCACAGACTCTGAAAACCTCTAAGCTGACTCCATCCCTATAGATGTGGCGCCGAGACTACGGCTCCGAACTGGTCAGAGCCAAGCCACTTAGGGCAATGGTCGGCATTGAGGCATCTGGTACCATCAGCACTGACCGATCAATGCTGAGAAGCCTTGGACTCCAAGACTTCAAAGCCGGGGGTTGGATCGGAAAAGGAGCAATGGGAAGAAATGTGGACTGTGTGCTCCCAGCCCCAGAGGGGGAGGGGGCAGGCAAGAATCCCATCTGGATCCGGATGAATTTCTGCATCATCCTGTCCACCCTGGCTTCAGAAAGACTACTGGTGAACTGGCTGGAGGAAGCTACAGATATGGGCCTGGAGAAGCTGATAAAGGGGATTGGGCACGAGAAACCTCTGACAAGAAACGAGGTGACCAGAGCTGAAGGGAACCCAGGCTGGGTTCCAGGCGGGATTTGGCTGGGGGCTCAGCTGAATAAGCAGTCAGAGGAACGTTTTCTGGGCCTATCCCGCTACTTGTGATGGTACTTTTCCCTATCCCTGGCCTTCTTATGGGGAGGTTGAGTCCCATAGGCTGGGGCTGAGGAGGAAGAAGAAGCAGAGGCCTCGGAGAAAAGTGGGGGAAGGACACCTTTCAAAATAAGTGTGTTCTTCTTGTCGACAAATTTGCGGGGGTTGAAGCCCATGCAGACTGAACATGAGGTGTCAAGGTGTGATATTCCCAGACATACAACGCACAGAGTGTAGCCATCAGAAGGGGGGAGCTTATGGCCACACTCACTGCAAGAAAGCCTGGTTTGGGGATCTCAGCCATGGCACACAGAAACCAAGAACACACACACAGACTTACTAAACAGGAAAGAAAGACAGAAAGAAAGGGGACTTTTTTTTTTTTTTTTAATGTTAGAGAACAGATGTCTAACAGCAAGAACGGGTAGGGTATAGAACTAGGAAAAAAAGGAAGAAAGAAGACCAGAAAAGGGCCTTCACTTACCAGGAAACTCGGACCTAAGAGACCACGATGCTGACTGAATGCACGGCAAACAAGATCTGGGGGTAGGAGGGAGACAGGGGCATTGTGAGCTGGGGAGGAGCTTGGATCCAATGCTAGAAAATGTGGTCAAGTCAGATATGTATTCCCACAGGTTGAAGATCAAATGAAAACAACTTCAGATCAATCTACTCCACACAGTCTTTCTGCTCAGCAGATAACGATGTAGTAAACTCATCTAAGCTTCAACATACAACTCTTGACAGTTAAAACACTTTAAAAGCTACCATGCTGGACTGTGTCAGCTTCTTTCTGAGATTCTAGCCACTTGCCTAGTTTATCTTGAGAGACTATGTTTGATGAAGACCGTTGTTTTATTGGCAAAGATCATTGGAAACAAAGAAGCAGAAACTGCAGACAATGGGATTGAATTTCTTAAAATCTTTTCTAGGACAGACTCATTCAGCTGAGGAGAATTACAAGCTTTCGTAAAAAAAACATCCTCCAGTGTTGTGATCAACAGAGGGAAGGGCCCCGTGGTCCAAAAGATCATATACCCTTGCTGATACCTGGGGAAGCCAATGATTGTTCCCAACTAAATACATCCCTAAATCTAGCCATCATTTGGGAAAAAGAAAACATCTGTTTGGGTTTCTGAACTTGTTCTTACTCAGAATAAGCTGAATAGCCAAACTCTTACACTTCTGAAACCTCAGATTCCCTTCAAAATCAGGATCCTTAGGTGGCTGAATGGGGTGAGAGTGCCACCATTACTCATAACCCTGGTCTTCACCATGTACTCAATGGTCTGAATAATGGATCTAGCCATAGCCACCAGCTCAGAGAAAAATAATGTTGCAATGTAAAGTGGTGGGTCTTCTGTCTTTTTTTTTTTTTTTTTTTTTTTACATGTACTACACTAGTTGGAAATTCTCCAGGTGGAGATGTATCAACACTGGCAACAGACTCTGTCCCCCCAACTACCAGTGCACCTATGAGTTTAGATCTCTCATACCTGTGCTAGGCAATGGTACAGCACCAAAGGACATGTCTGACCAATGTGTCATGCACAGCTGGGCACTTCTACCACACCAGGGGACCTGGAGGAAAAAGAATGATAGTGGTCTGATAGCCTGCCTAAGGCTACAGTGGAGTCACAAGCCATAGGCTCAGGCATACTTCTTGATTATTTCACGTTTTTTATGTGCACAAGGGGTAGACAGTGGTGGTAGTGGTGATGGTGCAGGACGATAGAGTCAAAAAAAGTCAGGGGACAAAAATATGCAGAGCAATACTAAATAATGGCTTCAGAGTTGGACAGTAAAAAAAAAATTAAAAAATCCACTATTCTCCCTCTAAATAGCGATCTGAAGTCCATTTCTGCAGAGGTAGTATTCTGAACACTGCACTGAATAAAATAACATTAGTTTCAGCAACACAGTTCAAAACACAATGCACATGGATAAAAGTCCCCCAATTTTTTGTAGAAACGGCTAGGTTCAGCCCCACATGAATAGAAGCTGCATAAAACAGTTTTAGACAAGAAATAAAGCATAAAAACAAAATCTTATCAGAAACGTTTAACACACAAAACAGGGTCAAAATTGTGATTTTAAACAAGAAAATTGTTTAAAATGCTATAATCAAAAGAAAAATAAAGAAAAAAGCTGCAATATCAGCAAGTTTTCCTGTTAAAACTTCCAAATGACGCTTTTAATAAACAGAAAAAAAACAGGTTTGACTAACTTGCAGATCTGAAAGTATGACGTAATAAGAGGAACTGTATGTGGTAAAATGGCAGTAGGCATTCAGAAATGGGCATAAAACAAATTTGACTGGTTAAAAATCTGCAGAAACCAATTAGCTTACAATAAACAGTATAAACCTTATATTATGTATAAAACCACAACAGGCACCCAAAGAGGCAGAAGGTAATAATAAAACACGAGCCTGTAGGTGTAAGCAGCAGCAGGTTTAATCACATAAACGCCACACAATACAAAGCGTTTTCGTCCACCAGACTTCCTCAGATGTAAAATAAAAGAATGAAGACTGTGCCTGCTTATATTAAAAATGCCTTGTTTAAGCATACACTGACATGTCCCCAAGCAAAATGGGGCTTCTTTGTTGTAGAGAAGGTGCAATGTGATGTGAGGGGGGGGGCCCGTGGGAAAATAGGATAGAGGTGAGAGAAATATTTTGGCAGTTGTTATTGGAAGCCAATAGATTCCCAGGGCTGAATGAATACATATCCATTGCCCCTATTTTAAAAATGAGAGCTGCAAAACTATAAAATAAGTATATATAATGTTTTGCAAGTTCTTTTTGTTGGTGTTTGATTCAAGTTTATTTATCTGTCCAACACATTGTGATGGTTTTAGTATTTATATATTTATTTTAAAGTTTTTAAAAAAATGTGCATGTTTTTATCTACTTTCATCTGTATTTGTGGAAAAGGTTGTCATGAATATTTTAGTTACAGGATTTAATTGGCGTCAATTAAACAATTGTTTTAACTACTAATTAGATTGGGAGGGGTATATAAGCAGGCACAGTCTTCATTCTTTCATTTTACATCTGAGGAAGTCTGGTGGACGAAAACGCTTTGTATTGTGTGGCGTTTATGTGATTAAACCTGCTGCTGCTTACACCTACAGGCTCGTGTTTTATTATTACCTTCTGCCTCTTTGGGTGCCTGTTGTGGTTTTATTGGTTCCTGGTTCTGTGGCACCCTTTCCTTGGAGTTTTTGGATTCCTTATATTATGTATGCAAAGTAAAAACTCCAGCATGTACAAAACTTCAGAAAAAAGACAAAGTGGCAGAATATGCTATTCAAGCACTGACAGAAAAAGCAGAGGGAGGAAATAAAAACACAAAAAGGGTTTCTTATATGAGCTCAAAAGTTGAAGAGTAAGAAGCAGTCTTTCAAGATTATCCTTCTCTTACTATGGTAGCAGAAAACTGTAAGGGTCCTGTCTGTTGGTCTGTAAGGCCAGGTGAATAGTCCACACACAGACAGGCAGCAGGAGGGTCTCCGCTTTAGTAGACTGCCAGAGGAGGGTAAAAGGGCACTACCACCAGAAAGGCAGTGTGTTATTTGGACATCTTTGGTTGTGTGGGAAACAAAGACTCACTTTGTCTTCATTGGGCTACCACAATGTTGCCATGCACACAGAAAACCAAGGCAAGAATTTCAGAAATATGCAACCAATGTTTTTAAAATGGACTAATAATCAAAATATGCTAGAGCAAATCGCAGCAATGTCTTAATATAGAATCAGGTTCTCAGCCAGTCAGAGCCTGGTGATGGTACAAGCAGTGGAAGATTCTTAAAGGTGAAACAAAAGTTAAAGTGAATTAAGACGAAGGTATTCTTGTACCAAACAATATAATTTATAAGACCTTTCTTCTTTAGGTATTTAGAAATGGGCCACAATTAAGGTCATTCTCCTACAGAGCATTGTTTACTGATGAAAACACTCCTAAGTCCGAAGGGCAGCAAATCAAGCTGGAAAAACAAAACAGAACTAAAAAGGAGAACAGTAAGAAATTATCAAAAATAAATGTTTTCTGCGAGCAAAGACTCAACTTTTAATGAGTATAATGACAGTAACTAATTTTCTTGCAGGATGCATCAGTTCAAAAATATGGATAACGCTGGCCTTATAAAAAAGGAGTAATAGCACTGTTGCTAACAAATGAGGACAAGCACTTAAATTGGGAGTAATTATTTTGTTGCAAGCATTAGTAAAATTTAAGGTACATGAAACTGAGGTCTGTCAACAGTACACACAGTCTTTCACAGCAGGGGTACATGTCCAATTAACTCATCTATCACAATGTGAAAGGTAATGCAAGCTAAGGTAAACAGAGGTTGGTACATTATATTCTCATTTATATATGTCATCTTTGTTGTCTAGGTGAAAGATGGAAGATATGAATAATGATTTAGTCAAACCCAAGACCATCAAAATGCATACACCCAAGAAATAGCTAAGACATTACAGATGCTTTATGAAATAAACTCTAAAACATGCCCTACTTTACTTTCATATTTGGCCCTAAAGCTTGTTATAATTATATACTTTGTATAGACTGCTATCAAAAGATCAGTTATAAGGGAGAATTTCAAGGATCTACAAACAACTTCTTCAAGAGGGAACAACAGAGTTAAAGTCTCTGAAAAATATCAGAGGAAATAACATAACAATGTGGTAGTGTCGAAAAAGTTACTGAAGCCAATATTGTGGGACATATCATTATCAGTTCTTCACTTCAGTCTCTGGGAAATGGGCATGGACTGAAGGAAAACTAGTGCAAATATTTGTTAAAGGCCTTTAAAATAGACAAGGGGCATATGTGATAACAAAAGTTAAAAGTCAGTGAACTGTTGTATCAGCTAATGTTGAAAGGGTGCAGAAATATCCAGATAACCTGATGTTGAAAGGGTGCAGAAATATCCAGATAACCTAACAGCTAAAGAAACACAAGTTTTCCACTGGGCTGCTCAATGCACAGGTTTTCTGCTTGGCTACTCAAAAAGTAACCTCTGAAAGAAAACACTACTCAAAACTGACAGCAATTCCTCCAATAGTGACGGTTTGGGGCCTTCAGCTCTGAGTAAAGAACCAGTCCTTGCTGGTCAAGCATTGTCTACTTAGGAGGTAGACTGCAATGAAGGGAAAAATGCTACCTGCAGAAGGAACATAGACCCATAATGGTCTTGGCCATCTTGTTGCTACTAAGATTATGTCTGAAGTCTTGACTGACTTTATTATATTTTCAAAAACTGTGGGAAACCACTGAATAAAAAGGATAGCTTGTGAGCCCATGGCAAAAAATGGCATCCATTTTGAATGAGAGAGGATGTAGATGAGTAAAGCACCATTAGCTTTGGCAAAGAATTCCATCTGTGACGTCTTCCAAATATAGCGCAGATATGTTTATTCACTAAAGCAGCAAATATTCATGCAACAGTGTCCTGCAGACGTACTAAGTTTGGATTAACTTAAAAATGGCCACTGTAGTCAAGACTGAGTTTCTCAGCAGTTGAATGTCACTTTCCACGAGCCAAAACCCGCCTTGTACTGTGGCCATACTAAAGTTACATAGTGTGAGCACTCCACAAAAGCACTATAGCAAATATTTTTCTTCTAGTGATAAGCCCATATTGAAACATACAATAAACAAATAAGTGAAAATTATCACGGTCACACTGGAAACATGGTAACTATACAAAAATGTTAGGCCCTCAGGTTATACTAATCGCCAAGTCTGCAGAAATCCAAATTTTATCTATGTCCAAGAGAAGAACACAGTTACAGGCTAGGGCCACTTAAGTATCTCCGAAGCCTTATTATGACATGTACACTCAGTCACACTATCTTTCTTTAGGCAGACATTCTTTGCCATTATTTGTCACGTTTACTTTTTTGTACAACCATGAACTGTTCACAAGCTGATTCCTAGTCCATTACATTGCATGATATTAAATATAATGCATAGCGTCACAAACAAAATTATGTACCATACAGTTTACTTTGTACATTTAAATAATAATTTCGGCTTTCTCGTAAATATTGCTTAATGTTTTACTTATTTTCTGTCTTTCCTTGGCTATGTACTGTATAGGTTCATTGGTGTTTACTAGGCTACCGACCACACGGGCCTTTTTAACCTAGTCATGCATCCCAAATCTGGTATCCTTGATAAATGTAAGCAGGGGCTTGGGAGATGAAACATTTACAAGCACGTGCCTGGAACATGAACCATTTACAGGCTGCCTGTGTCCATTAGAGACATGGGTGCCAAACCAAGGATGAATTTCCCGTTCCCTGTCCAACTCTCCAAGTTCAGTTGGGTTAGGGAGCAAGTCTGCTTCACATGGATGGGGAGCCTGTTCCAGAGACAGGGTAGTCTCTGTCTCTCCAGCAGTTCCAATTTATATCCTAGGCAAGTTTAAGCCTGTAGAACAGTTAATTCTGATGCTGGTTGTTTTGTGGATATGCAGGAGGTCCATCATAGTGGGGTCCAACAATGCCTTGCATGCTAAGCAGAGATCCCCCTCAACAGCCTGTAGGAGACAGAATACAGGGAGAGGTCCTTGAGGCGATCTGCATAGGACATGTTACTTATGCTCTGTGTTCTTTTAGTGAGGAACCTATGTGGATGTTTCAATTGTTGGACATGCATGGTTAGGTACATTCCAAAGGGTGCATTGCATTCGATGATAGGTCTGATGAATGCCAAATACAGCGGAACAATAAATTCCGTGGACCTAGATGCACTACCTTTTTTTATGCAGTCAACTCTGTTAAGCGGCACCCATGGGGATTGGTAGATGCCAGATAACTGTAGTTTCTGGTTGCTTGAGAGTTACTATTAAAAATAGGCCTGACTGATACTGTACCCTACACTATTTGGTTTGACTTGTTCTCAGGTTGGGGAGATTGGAAATGCATTCCCATTTTCCTTTTTAAAACTCAAACTCTAAAAACATAAGGTATGTTTCTGCAGGGTTGAAAACAAAGTGCATCACATGAAAATTGTACTGTATTTCTTTAATTTTTTTTTTTTTTTTTTTTTTGCTGGTTGCTTAACAGTGCCAGTTGTTTGCGTTCCAGTTAACTGAGAGTTTACTGTAAATTGCACAACACAGAATGATTTCCTCACTACTGTAGACACATGATGGTCAAAGGCTAGATTATTGTCTGTGTGTATCCCCAAGTCCCTGACTACTGGGGTCAGCTCTTAGGGGTCTGTTGTCAATATGATAATTACCAGGGGTAGATGACTTCTTGAAGGATACTATTATGCACTTCTTGGCATTTAGTTTTAGTCCATGGCTCTGACACCAGTTGTTTGTGTCAGCCCTTCCTGGAGAACATCTGCATCAGTGTGGGGGATTCAATGACAGCTCCTAATTTGCAATCATCTGCAAATTTAGGCAGCAGGAGGACAGTGATTTTGGCTTTGAATTCAGAGAAGTAAATGCCACAAAGGAGAGATCCCAGGACTGATCCCTGTGGGACTCCACTTGTGACTGGCCTCCCCAATTCTAACTTTATGGATCCTATATGTGAGCCAGTTGGCTATCCAGTGACATAAAGGGTTGTACCTAACTTCTTGGGTTTGTCAACAATGTCTGAGAAAGGTATTGTGTCAAATGCCTTGGCCAGGTCAAGGTAAGCAGTGTGAACCATTCTGCCCTCATCCATTGCTTTGGTGGCCTTCTCAAAGATGTCCACCAGATTTAGTAGGCATGACCTGCCTTCTCTGAAGGAATCAAATTGGGTTGGTTCCTGTGTCTGGAGGCTTACTATGTCACTACTGCTCATTTCCATGATAATTCTTTCCATGGCTTTAAATATGAGACTAGTGAAACTTAATGGCCCACTTATGTGCAGAGGAATGACCTTTGCTGTTCTCCAGTAATGAGGCATGAAGCCTGTTTGGAGGCTACAGTTAAACAGCGATTCCAGATGGCCTGATAAGTCATGCTTCATGCTATTTAGAAGCCATCCTGGGATACTGTATGGGCCCACTGATGCAGTGTTCTTGGCCTTAGAGAGAGCATTAAGGATCTGTTCCCTAGTGATAGGAGGGGGAGTTACACTTGATGGTACTTCCTGAAGGAAACTTGAGGGGAAGAGAGGGGTAAAGTTGGAGCTGAATTTGTCGGCCAGTAGATTTGCTATATCTTCTACCTCAATACAGGTGGCTCCATTTACAATGAGCTTTGCACACAATTGTGTATTGCCTTCAAGTTTGTGGACAAGGCTAAAATGCCTTGTGGTTGTCCTTGGCCTGGGAGGGCAAATTTACCTCAAATTTGGCTTTGGCAGACTTTATTTGTCCTCCAAGTTGTTTGTTTAGTTTGACGACAGTGCTTTTATCCTGCTGGATGCTGCATTTCCTAATTTTTACCATGATATTCTTCCTTCTGTTTTACAGCCTATTGATTATGTGATTCCAGCAGGGTGGCTTGGTTTTTAAGTAAGTTCTGTACTTCTTCCTGGTGGGTACACAGCTGCTTCTATGCAGCTATTAATATGCTTGTACAGAGTTTCTGTGAACAGTTCTGCATAGGCAGCAGTGTTCTCATGGTTTATGGGGGCTTGAAATTTTGCTAGGTTATCACTTAATACTAGAAACTTAGCCTTACAGCAGGTTCCTGAATATTCCA
Source organism: Protopterus annectens (assembly GCF_019279795.1). Taxonomy (NCBI): domain Eukaryota; kingdom Metazoa; phylum Chordata; order Ceratodontiformes; family Protopteridae; genus Protopterus; species Protopterus annectens. Next base: position 1,530,147,883 of record NC_056739.1, on the reverse strand, counting down.
GGCTTTATTTTTACTTCAAAGGAGACCATTTTGTGGTCTGACCTTAACAGAGAAGACATTACACTAGGAGTGTGCAGAACTCTCTCATATTAGTGAGGACCAGATCCAGTATGGTTGCACCCCTGGTTGGTACATTGATAATCTGGTCCAGGAAGTTTGTGTTTCAAAAATCCAGAAATCTCTGCGCCAGTACGTTTGGTGTCGTATAGGATTCGCAGTTAATAGTGGGGTAACTGACTTCACCCATGAATATGGTATTGGGTTGGATTGTGAGCGTTTCCAATAAGTTTAAATACATGGCATGTGTTTCTTGTGTCAAAGAGGTGGACCAATGGCTAGCAAGGAGCTGGTATTGGATTTTGCCTATGGGGATTTGACCACAGAGACGCTCAAGTGCATTGTCATGTTTGATCAGCCTTGAGGCATATTTATTTTTGATGCAAATCGAGACACCTTCACATCTCTGTCAAATGCCTTATTGGCACTGTTTGCTTTCTTTGTATTCCTAAACGCATTTCTTACTTTATTTGCCATTGTGGCCCAAAACATGTCTGAAAAGGGTTCCTGGACAAGTTAATTTATCCTGTTAGCAAAATATAAATAAATAAAATAAACAAATACATTTAGGCAGAATCCCAAGCATTAACAGTAGGTTAACAATAGGGTGGGGGACAGTTAAGGATCTGCTGTAGCACTGCTTATAAGATCTGCTGTAGCACTGCTTATAAAAAGTTTGCTATGCCACAACATTAGGCATCTAACTTGGAATATTTTGTAGAGCGTGCACACTGTTCCAGACTGCAATTTCGAGTATGTCCTGAGCTGAAACATTACTAAAATAAAAACAGTAGAACAAGCACCTAGGGAGTAAACTCTGAAAGAGCCCTGTACTGTTTTGCAGTATTTGTCATACCAAAACACACTGCCAATTAGTCATAAGCCAGTGATTTAGACACTGTTTGCTTAATGAAAGACAAACAGGTGATAAAAAAAAAAAAAAAAAAAAATCATACATTCAAGTCTTTTGTCTTTTCTAAGTAATATCTTAATTATCTGTGCACTCCCAAAGCATGAAAGCATGTTGAGGTCACCCTCCTTTGTTTTCAGTCTTTGGGGGAAAAAAGATTGGCAGTTAATGGGTGGGGTTAAAAAAAAATCTAACCAGATTGTTAATTTTTTCTTTCATTACCAAAAAGTGCATTTTACTGCTTTTAATGCAACTTCACGAGTATCACATATGTAAATAAAGTTCTTACTTTATCAATTGACCTCTGAAAGGACCATCCTTGATGGGCTCTTGGCTGAGATCATCTTTTCCAACAATCAATCATTATCGTCATCAGCCCCCCCCCCCCTTACCCATTCTTCTACATGAGGTCAGGATATCGTGTTAAATGTTGCCAACTCTCTCGATTCAGTGCCTCACTCCTGCCTTCTTCACTCATGCCGGACTGTTGCAGATCTTCTTAGACACCATCTATCCACCTCTTTTCTGGATGTCCTCGCTTCCTCTTACCTTCTTCCTGTCTGACCCAAATCTTCCTCACCAGATTGTCTTCTGCTTTTCAACACGTGCCCAAACCACTGTAATCTGTTCTCTTTGATCTTTTTTGCAATTGGCTTCTGCTCTTACGTCCTTCATTTCTTCGTTTGTTCCACAGCGTGCATCCTACCACCTTTCTCAAGCACTTCATTTCCATCACCCCCTAGCTTCTTCAACTGTTCTGCCTTTACTGCCCAGGTTTCTGTATCATACAGTAGTACTGGTCGCACAGCTGTCTTGTACACCTTACTTTTCAGCTTCTTTGGCATTCTTCTGTCATTGACTACACCTGATACTCTATGCCAGTTGGCTGCAGCCCTTCTGATTCTAGCTTTGACCTCTTCATTCAGAGTATCCTTCTCCTCCACTACCCCTCCCAGATACTTGAAGCTGTTTACCTGTTCCACTATCTTCCCCTCTACCTCTATTCTCAGCTTCTTCTGATTTCCCCAGTTTGCTGCCATTACCACAGTCTTATCTGTGCTTAGTTTCATCTCATGCCTTCAGATTTGCATTCCATTCTCCTATCCTTTGCTGAAGTTCTAGCTCAGAGTCTGCCTGTACTGCCACATGGTTTGCATACAGCATCTTTGTTGATCCATCCCCTCCAACCTGTTTGCTAATGTAGTCCATCACCAGTATGAACAGCAGTGGGCTCACAGCTGTACCCTGATGTACACACCACTCCCACTGGGAATCCCTCTGTGAAGTCGAACACTCTTCGTACTTGAGTCATTGGGTCCGTGTAAATAGCCTGCACTAATTCTACCAAGGTTTCTGGGACTTCAAACCACCGCAGTGCTGCCCAGATCAGCTTTCTTAGGACATTGTCATATGCTTTCTCCAAGTCTAGGAATGCCCAGTTGGACTCTCTCCATCTTTAGCTTCTTCTCAAGTATCTGTCTCAATGCAAACATTAAGTCAATTGTGCTGCATCCTGATCTGAATTCAAACTGATCATGCCCCATCTTACATTCTACTACTCTGCATATCTGTTTCTGAATCACCCTCTGCAGAACTTTTGCAGAACTTTCATGCAATGTGATGGGAGTTTGATGCCTCTGTACTTCCCACAGTTGTGAATTTCCCCTTTGTTCTTGTACGCTGGCACAAGTATTCTTATTCTCCAGTCATCTGGGATACGCTTTTCTCTCCACACTGTCTTTAGTACCCTCAGGAGCCATTTCTCCCCTATCTCACCCAGCATCTTTATCATATTTGCTGAGACATCATCTGAGCCTGCTGCTTTCCCTGACATCTTCCTTAGTGCTATTCTTACTTCTTCTAGGGTAGGCTCCTTTTCTTCTCTCATCATAGGCTGTTTCTTTTCCAACAATCAATATTCTACAAAATTCTGGATGACCACACTCATGGGGGTTTACACATGATCATTCTAATTCTTGCTGGGACAACAGGTGCCAGATACATAAACACACATTCCTCAAGCCTGTCTATTTGTCTCCCAGGCATTAAAGAGCACCTTCCTGCAAAAAAAGTAATATTAGTAAAAATTTGGCATCCACAGTCAAAAAGTAATATACAAATATATACTTGCCTGACTTGCAAGAACTCTCAAACAACTGTAGATGGACAGATGGAGATGCCCACCCACACGATGGCGGGAGTGCATACCTTATCCAACAAGGGAAGTCCATCGGTAGACCCATAAGGCATCAACAACTGATATAAAATGTCAGACCTTCCTTTATGGATCATTGGTTGAGCTGAAACCTAAGCATTAGCTAACAGGACAAAATGAGACAGAGGAATGCACAAAGGCGGCAAAAGGTGGAAAAGAGGCCTTATTCCAGGAGCTGTGTTGAGACAGTAATGCTCAATGATGGTGTGCATGGATATCACTGTTAGCTTGGACCAGGACAATACCCTGCATCATCAGAAACCAGACTGTGTAAGTCCCCCCCCATTTACAGTACTGCAAAGGAAGACAAAGAGTACAAGTTTTGGCTTTTCTTCACTGAACATAGAGAAGAAATACAGAATCTGAAGGAATACATAATGGTGTCTACCTTAGTCTGTCTGTTTCAAAATATTCCTCAGTAGCAAGTGAGAGTTCGGGTGGCCGCGGTGATGCAGCGGTTAGCATTGCTGCCTCACAGCAAGAGGTTCTCCGGTTCGATCCTTGGCTGAGGTGCCTTCTGTGCGGAGTCTGCATGTCCTCCCTGTGGTCACATGGGTTTTCTCCGGGTGCTCCGGTTTCCTTCCACATCCCAAAGACATGCTGCAGGTGGATTGGACACTCAAAATTGGCCATAGGTGTGAGTGTGTGCATGTGTGTGCAGTCTGTGGAAGGTTGGGAGCCGGGCTGGCAACTCGACACTGTAAAAACTCCACTGCCAATCTTGAGCGGACAGGTGATCCGCTGTGGCGACCCCTAACTGGGAAAAGCCGAAAGAAGAAGCAGCAAGTGAGAGTTCATCAAAAGGAGCCTTGTTTGGGGGGCATTACTATGCAGAAAGACATTCTTCATAGAGCTGTAGATGGTAGTAAAGAAGAAATCCATAACATGAATGTGGGCATTTCTTTCAATTTCCTCTGAGGAAACAGAAGCTTTAATCTGAGCTGAGTGTAGGGCTGCTCCTAAGAATGACTTGGTTTCCAATATGAGAACAGGTGAGATTTGTTGTAGTTTATGGTTATGCTCAGATTCTAGAATGAACACACTATCTCTAGCACAGAATGAATACCGTCAGTAGTACAAAGCTATCTATTATGGGAGAAGACATTACCTGCACTGTCCTTAGAAAAGCAACTATAGGAGATATGCAGTAGGCAGCTCAAAAGGGACAGCTACAAACTGGATAAAGTACAGTTGTGTACACCTACCATAAATGTAGATGTTCGAGTGACTTCACTGTTGCAGTCATAACTGTAGGGTGCTCCTGCCGGCAGGCAGCCCGAGGTCGGCCAGAATCCCAAAGTCTGGGTCCGGCGTCGGCTGTACAAGCTAGTACTATGACGTCAGTACGCTCTGGTACATAGCCCTCAGCCGATGCCATCTTCTCCAGCCTTTCTTGCCCTAGATGTCAGAAGTCCCCAATAAATCAAAAATGAATCCAACAAGGAAACACAAATACACCACAAAAGAGAAAAAGGGGATAGGAGGGAGGGAAACACCGACTGCAACAGTGAAGACACTCGAACATCTACATTTATGGTAGGTGTACACAACTGTACTATGTTCATCGTGTTTCACTGTTGCAGTCATAACTGTAGGGTGGAATCCCAAAGCAGTGAAAAAAAGGGAGGAGGTTTAGACAGAAGAAGGGGCAGTAAGAAGACCCTGCAACACAGCAGAGGCAAAGCCTGCCCTGGTCTTAGAATACAAAGGGAGATTGTAGTGCTTGGAAAAAGTATGCACAGAACTCCAAGTGGCAGCTTCTAAGATATCCTTGGTAGGAACTCCTGAGAAAAGCTGTAGAAGTAGCAGCTGCTCTAGTAGAATGACTTCTCACAGAACCTGGAAGCTGTTTCCCATGATGAGTGTAACAAAATCTTATTCCATAAGAAATCCATTTGGAAATGGTTTGTTTGGAAATAGCCTTTCCAAGAGAACTGGAGGCAAAAGAAACAAACAATTGGTTAGATTTTCTGAACTCTTTAGTCTTGTCCAAGTAAAATCGTAACGGTCTGTGCACATCCAAGGAATGCAAAATCCTTTCCCCTTTATTTTGAGGATTAGGAAAGAAGGTAGGAAGGTGAATTGTTTGATTTAAAGCCACTTTCGAAATCACCTTAGGCATGAAAGTAGGATTGGTCCTCAAGGATACTCTGTCCTGGTGGAAAATAAGGTATGGTTCCACAGCCATGAGAGCTTGCAACTCTGAGACCCTTCTGGCAGAAGTCAAAGCTAACAAAAGAACTGTCTTCCAAGATAAAAACTTAATATCTGAAGATGCAGCAGGCACAAAAGGAGGCAAAGTAAGTTTTTCTAAAACATAATTAAGATCCCAAGCAGGAACAGGAGGGGTCCTGGGAGGCCTTAAATTCTTAGCCCCTCTCAAGAATTGTCTCACCAAAGGATGAGAAAAAACAGGAGGATCAGTATTGAAATGAGCAGAAATAGCAGAAGCATGAATCTTAATGGAGGAAAAGGAAAGTCCATTAGACAAAAGATCTGAAAGGTAAAGCAAAATAGAAGAGAAATCAGGCACCAGTGGGTCCAAGCCTTGGTCCTGCATCCAAATACAAAATCTCTTCCATTTAGAGGCATAGGATTTCCTAGTGCTAGGCCGTCTAGCTTCCAAAAGAACATCCAAAACTTGTTTGGGAAGACTAGAAGAAATTAAATTCCTTTGAAGAGCCAAGCTGCCAGGCAAAGGGTCTTGAGATTGGAATGTAGCAACTGACCCTGATGCTGGGACAGAAGAAAAGGGTTCAGAGGGAGAATCCAAGGAGGCTCCAAGAACAGGTGCTTTAAAGTTGGATACCAAAACTGTCGAGGCCAATTTGGAGCAATCAAGATGAGGAACTTGGGCTTGGCCTGTTTTATCTTTAGTAATACCCGAGGAAGTAGAGGAAGAGGAGGGAAGGCATATCCCGAAAGGTTTCTCCAGCTGAAGGACAGGGCATCCGCTTTCCAAGCTGTTTTGTGGAAGGACCTGGTGCAAAAGCGAGGCAGCTGATGATTGAGATGGGATGCAAACAGATCTATCTGGGGACATCCCCAAACTGCAGTAATCCTGTTGAATAAGTTGGTGTCTAGCATCCATTCGTGTGGATCTAAAATGTTTCTGCTCAGGCTGTCTGCTAAGTGATTCTGTTCTCCTGGGATGAATTGAGCCTGGAGATGTAGATTCAGATTTAGAGCTGTGTCCCATAAAGCCATAGCTAGTCTGCAAAGGGGGTACAAATGAGAACCCCCCCTGCTTGTTTATGTACCACATGACTGTGGTGTTGTCTGTGCAAATCAAAAGAGGCCCTGGATGCAAAAGGTTCTTGAAGGCTAGAAGAGCATTTTGAACTGCCAACATTTCCTTCAGATTGATGTGCCAGTGAAGATGGTCCTTTGTCCAGGTTCCCTGCTGGCAATTGCCTAGAAAATGTGGTCCCCAAGCATAATCCGAGGCGTCCGTGGTTATGATTTGAGAAGGTTGAGGAAGACGGAAAGGCTTTCCTTCGTTTAAAGCACACACCCTGGACCACCAAAGGAACTCCTTCTGGAGGCAGGGGATCAGAGGAATCAGAGTGTCCAGATCGTGGTAATGCTGTGACCATACACTTTTCAGATACCATTGAAGCTTTCTCATATGAAGCCTTGCATATGGAATCAACAGAATGCAGGAAGCCATGTAGCCCAGTGCCTGCAGGAATTTCCTTGCAGTGAGCTGAGTTAGAGTTGCCAAAGTCTTGAAAATTGAAGCCAGCTGTATTTGTTTTTCTGGAGTGAGGAAGGCCCTTTGTAAGGTTGTATTTAAGAGGGCTCCCAAAAATACCATTTGTTGAGAAGGGATCAAATGTGACTTTTTTGTGTTCACTGAGAATCCCAATAGGAGGAGAAGACGTTGAACAAAATCCAGATGTTGAAGTAAAAGATCCTTGCTGTCAGCCTGAATAAGGCAGTCGTCCAAATAGGGGTAAATCTGAATCCCCTGAAGTCTGCAATAAGCCACTACTGGTGCCAGGCACTTGGTAAAGACTCTGGGTGCAGTAGATAAACCAAAGGGCGGTACAGAGAATTGAAAGTGTCTCGAACCTGCCTTGAATCTGAGGAATTTCCTGCATTCCTGCCTGATGGGAATGTGTAAATAAGCTTCCTTTAGGTCCAATGTCACCATCCAGGCGTCCTGAGAGAGCATTGGAATCAGCTGCTGCAGAGTAAGCATCTTGAATTTTGGAATGTCCAAAAAGGTGTTTAACACAGAAAGGTCCAGAATAGGTCTCCATGAGCTTTGTCTTCTTGGAACCAGAAACAGTCTTGAATAAAAACCTTTTCCCACCTCTGAGAGTGGAACAGGCTCTATGGCTCTCATGGCCAGAAGAGCATCCACTTGATTTAAGGCCTCTGACCATTGATGTTTTGGCAGATCTGGCCAACCGATAGCCCTTGGCAGGGTATGAAAGTGGAATTTGTAGCCTTTTAAAATCACGTCCAATACCCATTTGTCCTGGGTAATATGAGCCCAATTTCTGTAAAAAAGAGAAAGTTTTCCTCCGAGAGGGGCATCCAGGTAAAGAGGTCCTGTAGCCCAACCGAGAGAGTCATTGAGTTTGCTTTCTTTGAGATTGGGATCTGTCTTCTCCCTTCTAGGTGAAGAAGCAGTCCATTGTCTCGATCTGTAGGAGGCCTGAGCTTGGCCACGACCTCTGGAGCATCTATATCTTCCCCTTTGAGGCCTGTCAGACGTGGGAAAGGACCAATTTTTGGAGGGCCAATTCCTGGAAAATCTAGGAGGCTGAACTTGCAAGAAATCTTTCACAGTTTGCATAGATTTTGCCTTTTCTTCCATCTTTTTAATAACCTCCTCAGCCTTAGATCCAAAAAGAACTTCATGCTGAACAGGGGCATCTAATAATTTAGCCTTAACCTGTTCAGGTAAACTTTGTTCACGAAGCCAAGCATGTCTCCTGATAACAGTACCAGAGGCTGCGGCCCTGCAAGAAGCATCCAAAGCATCAAAACCACAATGCAAGCTATGTTTGTTCAGTTGTTCAGTTGCATGCAAAACATCCTGTAGTTCCTTACCTTCTACACATGCAGGAAGGGAAGCAAGCTTTTGCTTTAAAACAGACAAAAGAAATTGCTGATACTTAAACATATGAAACTGGCAATTTAAAGCCCTAACAGAAAGGGTAGCAGAAGTATATACCTTTTTACCCCACCTGTCTAAGGCACGAGAATCCTTCTTAGAGGGAATAGGATTCTTAGAAGTAGCAACTTTAGCAGCCTTAGAACCCTGAGAAATAGTTTCAGGATCCGCAGAAGGATTCTTAAATAAGAACAAATGAGACTCAGGAACCCTATAAAATCTATCAGGCTTAGAAGGAGCAGGAGGCATGGAATCAGGATTCAAATTAGCCTCAGAAAGAGCATCATCCACAATGTCAAGAACAGGAGGGATAGCCAAAGGCCTATGTTGAGGAAGAAGAAGGAATTCTCTAAGCCTCTTCTTGGAAGCAGAATAATCCTGACCTTCCCAATGAAAATGTTCCCTCATCTCATGTAAGGTTTCCCCAAAAGAAAAATCTTCAGGCGGAGAGGCAGAGGGCAAGGAGTCCTCAGCATCCGAATCCTCATAAGGAGAAAAAGAATATTCCTGATCAGAGGAAGAGACAGAAGATATAGAAGCCTGGTCAGAGGAATCCATAGGAACATCCTGTCGAGGCCTTTTCTCAGAGGGGGGGTGAGAACCCCTAATCATTGTAAGCAAATCTTCAGCCATCCTTAACAATTGCTTCTGTGTCCTGGGAGTAGATTCAGAAGAAGCTTGAGCAGGAGCTTTAGACTTAACAGGAGTCTTTGTCTTTGCCTTTGATATAGTGATGTGAGTAGGCCTGAATACCCCCTCAGAAGCCGGTACCTGCACAGCGGTTCCGGACCCATCTGAGGGAGCGACGTCCGAAGGTCCTGCAGCAGATAAAATAGAAGGCCTTGATGGCTCCCCATGGGAGTCCGTATCGGCCATCGGTTCAGAAGTGGCGGACAACAGGGGCTGCAAAAGCGCCTCACTGACGGCAGCCGAACCGGACGCTGGCTCCAGCTGCAACGAGTCCTGTTTGGACCTCGGAGGCCTGTCCTTGTCTTTGCGCTTCTTTTGAATTCTGGTAGTGTCCGACGACATTCTATAACTGAAGCGTCTGCCAAAGTAATTTAGAGCCCAGTCGTACCTGCGCTTGATAGTACGAGAATTGAACCTGGCACAGAACAGACAACAAGAAACGTCGTGGTCAGGGCCTAAGCAAGGTAGACAGTAAGAGTGGAAATCTTTATGAGGTATTTGTTTTCCACACGTAATACAATTATTAACTTTTTCTGACATCGGAGGAACAAGAAAAAGATTCCCCAACGGGGTACTTAGCTTTGAGAAGAGAAGTAAGAACTTCGGACCGACAACAACCAAATACGCTGTTCGAAAATCGCCAACCAATGACTTGCGAGCTGCTTTCCACCACACGGCAAGAAAGACTGGAGAAGATGGCGTTGGCTGAGGGCTATGTACCAGAGCGTACTGACGTCAGGGTACTAGCTTGTACAGCCGACGCCGGACCCAGACTTTGGGATTCTGGCCGACCTCGGGCTGCCTGCCGGCAGGAGCACCCTACAGTTATGACTGCAACAGTGAAACACGATGAACATCAAGACATTTCCTACTAAAAAACAAAGAAATTTTTTAATATCAAGCATGACTGTAATGTGCAGGTGAGCGTCTCTCCTGTGTAGTCATGAAAAAGCTGTGTTTGCAAAACAGGACAGTTTGAGGTTTAATGTCATGCACTTCTTTGTCTTTATATACTGAGACTAGAAAAACCCAGAATTTGACTAACAATTGTGAACTTTTAGAACTACAAGAAAAAAAAGACCACGCACAAAGTTTTTTGACCATTTCGTTTTGTTATTATAATTATGCCCTCATCTTGTAAAGTGGGCTTACTTTCCTAAAATGTGTAGTTTTTACTTTAGTTATTTCAGTAGCCCTATATTATGTTTAATAAACTGGCATATCTGTTTACTGTATGCTGAGCAACTAATTACTTCCTGATTCCATGCCATCCAGCCCCGCATTGTGATAATGCAGTGGAGGGAAAAACAGCTTGTAGTGGGTTGAAATGTTTTCTGTAGTCTGCAGCAGATTTTTTTTTTACAAAGTAACCAGAAAGCAGCTACTCCGTTGACAATAAAAAGGTGGAGGTGTCTCAATCTACATCAATAAACTCACCTCTAGGTTAGTCAAATAGGACAATGTGCTTGAGCTTCTAAGTGTCCAGCTTTCCATAGGCAAAGTCCCATATCATATCCTTGCAAGCTAAAGGTCACCCTCTATGACCCAAGAAACCCATAACTTATACTTGCGACTTGCTGAAGGCCCTCACCATTCAACCCAATACCATATTCATGGGGCAACGTCAACTACCCCACTATAAAATGGAATATTACACGACTCCAGTCTTACAGGCCCACAAATTCCTGGTATTTGTAAATACAAATACCTAAGGCAAAATTCCAACTACTAAGTGATAACCTGTCAAAATTTCAAGCCCCAAACCCTGAGAACAAAGCTGTCTATGGGGAGTTATTCATAGAAATACTGTACAATCTTGTCTGTAAATATACAGAAACAGCTGTAATAGAAATACGCCCTGAACTAACACAACCCCTCCCAAAAAAAAAAAAAAAAAAAACAAAACAAAAAAACACTGTGGTGGAATTCAAATATAAACAGGCTGTACAACAAAAGTATAAAACAATCATAGCCAAGATTAGGAAGTGCTCCACCCAGCATGATAAAAAAAACACTTTCATCAATCTAAGCAAACAACTAAGAAAGTAAACTAAGTTTACTAAAGTCAGACTTGAGGTAAAGATGGCCTTCTAAGCAAAGGACAACCACAAAGCTTTCTTTATCTATGTCTGAAACCTCAAAGGCAGCAGACAACAGTATGCAGAACTTATTGCAAATGCAGCCACTTGTATGGAACAAGAAGATATAGCAAATCTGCTGACTGAAAAATTCAGCTCCAATTTTACCCACCTCTCTCTCCTGTGGCTGCCCTCCCATGAAATACCAAACAACCAACCTCCCCGCCCCCAACTATTACTAGGGAAAATGTCCTAGATGCGCTAAGGCAAAAATACTAAATTGATGGGCCCCGATAATATCCCAGGATGCCCTCTAAACAGCCTAAAACATGACCTATCAGGACCATTGGAGTCACTGTTTAACCACAGCCTACAGAAAGGCTTTCTGCCATGAGAATAAAGAACTGCAATAGTCATCCCTTTGCACAAGGGCGCTCTATCAATGGACCCCGGGAACTACATGACTAGTCTCATATGCAAAGCCATGGCAAGAATTACCAGGAAAATGATGGATAAAGACGAAAATGATGGATAAAGGACATAGAAAACCTTTAAAATACTGAATCCAATCCAATTTGGTTTTGTCAAGGCCATCTGGTTCTTAGGTAGAATGCAGGAAGTTAGGATAGGGGAGAACACCTCCACAGAAAGGCTGGTCACAAGCAGATGCCCTCAGGGCTCTGTGCTGTATCTGTTGATTTTTGCATTTACTTTTCAAACGTCAAGATCAATGTCAAGGACCTCTGGCTGACTAAGTTAGCAGGTACTTTTATGTTATACCCCTACCATGTCTTCGCACCACTGGTGCTGCTGCCTTTTTCGTTTCTTGATTTTTCCTGTTGGCACGTCATTTAAATATTCGTAAGGTTTATTTTACGGTAACATTTTGCCTGTCATATACACCTGATTTTCACTGAAGATTTGAGTCCGTCTGTCTTAACCCCCCCCCCCAAAATGGAGACTTTTCCAGAAAGTGTAAATTACACTTAATGCCTATAATTCAGGAATTATAGACTGTCAGAAAATGTATAAGGCATGTGCCCGCTGAAAAGATGTAACATAGTGACCAAAATACTATCACACTTCTCTAGTGTACCTCATTATAAGGACAACTTCTCATTTGTAAGTCTTATAAAGTTAACGGTCTTGGCAGTCCCATACTGACACGGCCTATCATATACAATTTCAAGAACTGTTTTAACCCATATACATACAATATTAATACGATTCAGTATTCACAAAGTAAAATATTTTAACTCTCCTGTCGGCTTTTTACTTATTAGTTACTTGTCTGTATGTATTCCACATAAGGTGAGGTAATTAGTCTTCCATATTTTGGAGCTAGAAGGTTGTGGGCTATAGCCGTTGCTGCAAAAAGATATACACCAAACAAAATCAGCCACACTGGTTCTGTCATATTGTTTGGTGGACTTGCATTACTTTAACAATAACCATTTCTTAGTCCTGCATAAAATACTACATAATAAGAAAAGACAACAGCACCAGCGGTGCAAAGACGTGGTTGGTGTATAACGAAAGGTACCAGTTAGCAGAAGACCGCAAACTAGCAGCAGTCATAGAATCCCCCTAAGACAGTAACATCTCACAGGAAGGACTAACACAGACAAGTGACTGATGCCAATGCCACCGTTTAAAACTGAAAAATGACAAGAAATGTATAATGGTATCTTTTGGGAGGTCAGCCCCCCCAGATTACCTCATTGATAACACACCTGTAAGAGTAGAACCAGTAGTCAGAGATTTGAGTATGTATGTAGATAAAAAGACTTCTTTACATCTTTAGACATATGATGAGTAAAAAACATGTTACTATGTTCCTGAACTTATAAGCAAGAACATGGCATCTAGATCCAAGGAAGTCATCATTCCACTGTATTTGGCCCTCATCAAGCCCATCATTAAGTATGCTGCCCCCTTTGGTATGTACCTGACCAGGTACCTGCAACAACTGTAATATCCACAGAGGCTCCTCACAAAAAGAACACAGGCAATAAACAGCATGCCCTATGCAAACTGGCTCAAAGTTCTATCGCTATACTATAGTTTTCTACAGACTGTTGAGAGGCAATAATCTATGCCTGGCATACAAGAGATACTTGGATCCCACTATGAAGGACCTTTTGCATATCTGCAAAATAAATAGCATCAGAATTACTCAATCTAGAGATTTAAATGTTGCTTGCGACATAAGTAGGACACATTGGAGGGACAGGCATGTGTCTCACAGAATTCCCCTTCCCTGAAACAGGCTTACCATCTATGTGAAGCAAAGTTCTTTCCTAATCTTATTCCAGAGAAAACTGGACCTGTGGATGGGAAATCAGAAATACATCCTGGGTCTAGCACTTGTGTCTCTAATGGACAGAGGCATCCTGAAAACCTTGCCCTAGCTTATATATGGTCCCTTAAAATAACCTGTAAGACACAAACTTGCAGGATCAATTGGGATGTTTGGCTAGGCCCATAAAGGCCCCAGTGTTTTTTTGCCTAGTGTATCCCTATGAACCTATCAACAAATACAGCTATATTCAAGTGAAATGTAACAAAAGTAAGTTGGAACAGGATAAGATTCTTAGTAAGATGTACAGTGCTTGGTATACAGTGTAACAAAGCAGACGTTAAACTAATACATCAATGTCTACCAACAGATCAATTGATCACTTTTAAGGAGAAAACTATGGATGTGCGAGTCACCTCAATGACAGCCCTACTGTACACAAAGCATCTGTATGTTATACTGTAAGAAATTAGTGCTGAAAAGAAAACATTTGGAATAATCTGCACATCTGTGAAGATGAAGAAGCAGTGAAGTGATCATTCCATAGTAGACAGCTGTTTACCAGAGTGGGACATCTGTGTTAAAACACTGCATACCAAGTACAATACACTTTACTAGGAATTCATCTATCGTGCGTGGAGTACCTTGTTTATGTTCTCAAATAAGGAAAATCAAACTTGTTAAGTACTTCTCTAGCACAAGATCAAAACTTAACAGTGCTTACGGGTCCTTAACAAAAGATTCTTAATGTCACCTAAGTGCTGTTAAAATCAGGTCCATGCAGGTCTCGCAGTATCTCTATGTTGATATTCTTCTGGCTCATAGAACTCTTCACAATATTTTTTGTTGAAGGGGGTGGGTAGGTCCAAGACTCTGCTTTTATGGCCTGGACACCTATCCCTTTTACCTTCACTGATGTTTAGCTCTCCAGATAGGGAAGGGGGCAGACATCTCTTGACCTAGCACTCAGGCAAAATGGAGCAGTGTTTTATTGTTAAACATTTTACAGTACTGACACAAGGATTCTAGATGGCTTTTCACAAACCAAATGGATATCGAAGATGAAAAATTTTCAGGAAAATTGGGCACAATTGTTCTTTTTTGAAGATACCGGCTATGGAAAACATCCTCAAAAATATCCAGAAAAGCTAAGTTAATCATCAGAGCAATAACAGCATTAAATGGGCAATAGGAAATTATTTTCCCAAATTGTGGACTTGTTGATCCCTGAAAGTCACGTTAAGGATCTGGTAGGCTAAACATGTATGCTTCTTCTAATAAAAAAAAATGGACATGATGCAGGCTGTGTTCTCCTTCAGTACCAAGTGCCACACAATGTCCTTGGCAGAAGTAAAAGACCAGCTCTGTTTCTGGGACACTTAGCTCGGAATGTACGGCCAGAAGAACAGGCACCCCAACCATCTGTAGTTCTCTTTCATGTATAAGAAATTATGCTGTAGCAATGGGTCAAAGGCTAAATGAGTAGGATTGTACAACTACAAAAAAGTGGCAGGCAAGAACTGATGCAACTACAGTGGTGAGTAGCCCAAACACTGACATACTGCTAAAGCTACCTTCTATTAAAGGAAGACCTGCTGATTTCTATGACTCATTAGTTGATGCAAATGAATGTTATTTAATACATTTGCTAAACAAGTAAGCCCACTGGTAACAGTTCACATTCAGGGGTAATCCAAGAGCACTGAATGGTCAACTAACCTGCTGAGAGTCACTCAACAGCCAAATGGAGGTGAAGCTATTAAAGCCCTGTACCTTTGACTACAGGAAGCAAGTCATTAACAGCTCAGAACCTTAGCCCTTTGTGCTAACTGCTAGATGATGTAAATGGCTAATTTATACGTTCATAGTAGGTTACCAGGCTAATGGCCCTACAGCCCTTACAAGCCTAGCCATGTTAATCCCAAATTGCCCCAAATATCCTTATTAAGCGGACGTTCTTTGTAGAGCTAGTCTATGGTCAACACCTACTCCCCCCTGTCCATGAGGGACATGGGTGTCACCCCCTGGGGTGAATTTGCGGTCTCCAATCCATCTGTCTAGGTTGTGCCTGAATAGGGTCAGTGAGGAGCTCTGCTTCATGTGAAGTGGAAGTTCGTTCCAGAGCAGCGTCAGTCTCTGGGAGAAGTATGCATCTCTGCAACATGTTCTGTTAATGTCACAGGCTAGATTAAGATCCCGGGAGCGAGGGACTCTTGCTCTGTTAGATTTACAGATGTGGAACATATCCATCAGGGCAGGGTTGGAGACTGCCTTGTAGGACACACACAAGTCTCCTCTCAGCAACCTATATGATACAGAGTACAGTGGCAGGGCTTTTAGTCTACCCATGTGCACCATGTTTTGAAGGCCATGTTTTTCTTGGTGGGAAACCTCTGTGGTCCCTCCAGCTGCAGCAGGTGTCTTTTGAGGTACAAGTGAAAGGGAGCATTGTACTTTACTAGTGGTCTGATGAGGACTGAGTAAAGTGGTGCTATAACATCCTTAGATCTGGATGTGATGCCCTTACTTGTGAGGTGTGCAATGTAGAATGTTTTCTTTACTACAGTGGGAACTTAGTGGATGAAGTTCAGATTGCTATCTACATATGTACCTAGGTCTCGCACCACTCGGTTTGAGCTTAGAAGAGGTATTGTCAACGCTGTAGTTTGCGGGGTATTCTACTTTGCCAAAGGGAATAATAATGCACTTTTGTGCAATTAGTTTTATACCATGGCTTTGCCACCAATCACTTGTCTGTGTTTGCCCTTCTTGTAGCATGTTAAAATCACTGGGGGTCTTGACTACACCCAATTTGCAATCATCACTGTACATGGTAAGCCAAAGGCCATCTAGTTTAGCTGATTCTAAACAGTAAAAGGCCCAGCACAGAACCGTGTGGTACTTCACTGGTGACAGGGTCTACTGGTAGAGGTGGAGTCACCAATTCTGACGGTATGAGCACTGTTGGTGAGCCAATTAGCTACCCATCCAGTGACGTAGGGGGTCAATACCTAACTGGGAGAATTTTTCAATGATACCTGAGTGGGGTATCATATCAAAAGCCTTGGCTAGGTCATATAGGCAGTAATGTACTGTCTTGCCTTCATCCAGGGCTTTGGTAACTTTCTCAAAGAAGTCTACTATGTTTAATAAGCATGATCTACCCTTAATGAAGCCAAACTGGGTTGGGTCTAGAGTCTGAAGGTCGCCTATGTCCTTGTTGATAAGTTTCATGATGATTCTTTCCATGGCCTTGCAGATGAGACGGGTTAGACTTATGGGTCTATAGTTACCAGGGTCTGTTGACGGCCCCCTTTAGTGCAAGCTGCAGTTTGCCACTTAGCTGGAACAAAGCCAGTTCTCAGGCTATGGTTGAAGAGAATGCCAAGTGGGTCTGCTAGGTCCTACTTTAGATTGCTTAATAAGCATCCTAGGATGTTATCTGGCCCCACTGAGGCTGTTTTTAGCCTTGAAAAGTGCAGACAAGACTTGATCTCTAGAGATACTGGGCAGAAGATTGGTGTAGGGTATGCTTTGGGGTATGGACGGTGGGGTCAGGGGGATAAAGTTAGCACCAAATCAATCAGCTAAAAGGCTGGCAATTTCCTAAGGTGCAGTATGAGTGGTACCATCTATTACCAGTTCTAGACACAGTTCGGCATTCCCTTTCAGATTTCGGACATAATTAAATAAAACCTTATGATTATCCTTAGTTAGGGATGCTATTTTAGTTTTATTACTTTGCTTTAGAGGATTTCATGAGATTTCTGATTCACTTGCTCAAGCTGAGGAGGGAATTCTTCCTCTGCTGAGTCAGTTCCCTTTTAATCTTAGACATCAGCTTCTTCCTTTTCTTATATAACCTGTTTAGCCTTGAGGTCCATCACGGTGGCTTGTTTTTTCAGGAGGACCTGGCTTTGATGTTGTTAGGTACAGCTGAGTCTATACAACTGTTGAGTGATTGTACAGGGCATTAGAGTACACCTCTAAATACGAGCCATTGTTGTCTGTGAATGTGGAGTGTATAAAACGTTTTATACCATCACTTAATAGTCTGAAGTTTGCTTTGGAAAATTTCTTCAGTTTTTTTTGCTTCTGCAGTGGTGTTAGGACAAATAGTTGCTTCAAATGAGAGAGTTTTGTGGTGGCATCACATGGATGGGGTGGGTGCATTGGTGAGTACTATGTCTAGGACATTTGATCCCCTTGTGGAGGTGCAGGAACCTCTGGGTGAATAGGTTTGCTCTCACGTATGTCATCCACTTGATGGAAGGATAGTTAAAAATCACCCATGACTAAGTTGCTAGGCTGTATGGAGAGTGATTCCATTAAGTCTAGGTAGGCTGTGGGCTTTTCATGGTTCATAGTGGGAGACCTATAGCTAGCAATGATGTGGTAGGGTATTTTGCCTAGAGTTAATTGGACAGAGTAGTTTGAGAGAGTTGCACTGTTTGACTAGTCTTTAGGTATACCTGGCTGTAATGAAGATGGACATCCCTCCACCGTTGGTTCTTTCATGCTCATTTTGTATACTGTTTGACCAGTCTTGAGGTGCACTTAGCTTTAATGAAGATGGATACCCCTCCACTATTGGTTCTTTCATGCTCATTTTGAGGTCCGAACGTGTGGAAGACATTGTAGCCTTGCATGGCCAGGGTGCTCTCTGTGTCCTTGGACCATGCATGTCTCAGTGATTGCACAGACATCAGCATCTTCCAAGGGGAGGAGTAGTGCAGCTTTATGTTTAGACTTCTAGCACCAAGCAGCAGAACCTTGAGTTTGCCTTGGGTGGATTTTGTTACGTAGGAAGTTTTGTTGTTTTTGACATTGCCTAAAAAAGGTACTAATGGGGATGCAAGTACCTTTGTCAGTATCTGAAAGCCTAGAGGAGACAGGAGCAGACCATCTCTGGCGAAGCGGTATGGTTTGTCGACCATGTCATCCCAGGCTGACAAATACTGGGCAAATACTGGATCCCCCTGGACTGACACCAAAAGCTAAGCCAATTATTTAAGTTGATAATTTTTTGTTTATAGTGTGGCATCATCCTGGGTAAATGTAGAATGCTGCTTAGGGCTAGGGTCATACCCGTGTCGGACACAATCTGAGAGTTCAGTCACGTCTCTTCATATTGTCCAGGGAGGTACATCTCAAGTCATTCACCCCAACACGGACTATGACAGTCATAACAGTACTTCTTGTTGAGTGCATGCATGATTTAACGGATCCTGGCACCTGACAGGCAGCTGACCATGACCTTCTTGTCCAGACTGGTGAGGGAGGCATCTCTGTGTCTCACTACTGAGTTGCCTGTGACAAAGACATTTGGTTTAGAGGTGTTTTGCCTTAGAGGTTTGTTTGCTGAGACACTGGTGTTTGCTATTATGTGCAGTAGTTTCTATACTTTTAGAAGTGTATGCAGCTGGTTTGTGCTTGGGAGATCTCTGACCTTTTGGTAGGGTAGGTTTATGTGTTGTTACCTTGTCTTGTGTGAGAAGCGGTGTGTGTGCTGACAACCTGTTTGTTGTTACGTGAGAGGACTGATTTCAATTTCATGGTGTAATTACATCTCTCTCACACGGTATTTTTTTAGTACTAAGTGGTTGTCCGTATACATAATGAAGTTACTACACTGCCTAAGAATGCCTACATCAATCAGGCTGGCTGGAGAAATGGTGGGAAACTAACCGTTCATTATAGTAGGTTTATACTGTAGGTGTTAATAAGGGTTGGGCAGTTAGACTAGTTTATGCTCTAATATTACCACGGGAGCTTATTTTATTTAGGGTTAGGGTCGAGGAATTGGGGCAAGTCGCCTCAGTGTGCAGCTGAGCTGCCCTCTGTGCAACCGGGAAGCTTGGGAGGGTTCCACTGACAGAAGTCTATGGAAAAATTTTGTTATGAGGCATATGCATCTATACAGGGCACCGATAACCCCCTTTGTATATTGAGCAGCGACGAGCAAACATGAGGCTTAAATACAGGTAAAATTAAACAGTTTTAAATTAATCTACCAATTGGAAAGTACACAATGAACCTTCTTCCAGCAATCCCCAGCTCAAACAAGGCTGATTCACACACTTCTGCCACAAGGGTGGTGGGTAGCCTTCCTTAAAGTATGATGGCTGGTTTTAGTGCTCAAGTTTAACAGAAACAGGCTACATTCAGCAGGCCTGAATCTAGACTATGCTATCTATGCTGAAAATAAAGTTTAATAAAACAAGTGCAGAAAACAAGCAGTCACAACAGTAAAAAGCCGAAAAAATGCAGTGATCAGACAAATGCAGTTCAAAAGGTGCAGCAGACACACAAAACATACTTATTTTCTTATTTCTCTTGGATGCCTTGGATTAAAGCAGATCACTCTGGACCTCTGGCAAAGGACACCAAACTCAGAGCGGCTCCAGTTAATTGACAGCCAACCCACAAAAACATGAGGCTTAAATAACAGGTGAAATTAAACAGTTTTAAACTAATCTACCAATAGGAAAGTACACAATGAACCGTCCTCCAGCAATCCCCAGCTCAGAAAAGGCTGATTCACACTCTTCTGCCACATGGCGGGAACCTTCCTTAAAGTATGATGGCTGGTTTTAGTGCTCAAGTATAACAAAAACAGGCTAGATTTAGCAGGTGTGAATCTAGACTATGCTTTCTAGGCTGGAAATGCACTTTAACAAAGTGCAGAAAATAAGCAGTCACAACAGTAAAAAGCAGAAAAATGCAGCAATCAAACAAAATGCAGTTCAAAAAGTGCAGTAGACACACAAAATATACTTACTTTCATGTTATTTCTCTTGGATGCCTTGGATTAAGCAGAATTACTCTGGACCTCTGGTACAGAATGCCAAACTCAGAGCAGCTCTGGTTATTCCAGAGAATGTTAAAATACCACAGGAATGCAAAGTTATGAAGTAGTGGTTCTGCACTGCTGCATGTGTAGGAATATGTTGAACATTTTATGGTAGGAGGTTGACTGAATACTACAGAGATGTGCACCATTAGGTGGTTTCTAATACTGAAAGCACAAATAAGCCAGTCTGGCTATTGTTTTTTTTAAGGCTGAAGAGTCAATGATTAGGTGGAAGGAAAGACTGTTAGCGATGAGAAATAGGACACTAACTCATGTCCAAGTACCTAGATTACAGCCTTGGTAAACATCGACTCAGTTATGACTAAAATATGTGGACTGTGCATATATTCAGCCTTCCAGAATATTACACATGTATTTACTCTGCTAGATGCATTTAATGAGGTATACTTTATACATTTTATGAGATGTGGTATGGTGAGAAGGATAGAGGTAGCTTCAATGTCTCCTACCGGCAACAACATTGTGGTGTACAGTATCACAATTATTTTTGGTGAGAAGTAGATGATAGAAATGTCCTGATTTGTAGGGCTGTAAAATGCTTGGAAGGAAAAGTTAGTAATAGTGGTTAAACTGTCTACAGAAAGCACCCATCATGAGTGAACTGAAATTTCGGAAACATAGTTTATAGATTCATTTCTTCATTCTCTGACACCAATTTTATGACATTCAAGGTTGTAGGGGAGCTACAACCTGAGCACACAACAGGAATAAGGCAAAAATACAGCCCTGCTTGGGATGTGAAGCTGGTGCAGTACAGGATGCATACACAAGTACTACTCACACATTGCAATGCATACCACATTATTGCCAATCAATTAACAATAAACAGCCCATCTTTTAGAGATGTGGGAGGAAACCAGAGCATCAGGTGAAAGTCTTAAATGTACAAAAGGAAGGACATGTAGACTCCACAACCAAGGGCACCCTAGATGGAAACTGAACCAAGAGTTATAAGACAGCAACGCTTGCTGCAGTGCCACCTCAAAAGTTGACTGGCAAAACCTGGAAAAGTACATTCAGTGTGTTTTACAGCAAAGCTGAATGCATGTTCATGTCTAGTTTTGGGGTTATAGCTAACGAAAAAAAAAGTGAGAGCTCAGATTTATTTTTAATCATATTTAGGGACGCTAGTCTATGTCAGAAGTAACTGTTAAGAGGTATTGGCAGGCTAAGGATGGACTAATCAGTGACCGGTTGAGTGACTTAGTATCGGCATGGAAAGGAAAAAGATTGATGCCTGGCATGGAAGCAAATTTTTTTTTCTTGCACTTGTGTATTTGGTTCATAGGTTCATACTAGGCTATCTGCCCTAGGGCATTCATAAGCCTAGCCAGTGTGTGTTTGGCTTTCGCCACCCATTTTAAATTAATTTTGCTATGCCCTTTTTCGAGGTTAGTATACTGTGCCTCTGTCTAACAGTGACACAGAAGTGATACCCGGGGTAAACCTATGATCTCCCATCCACTCATCAAGATTCCTCCTGAAGAGAGTCAATGAGGGACTCTGCCTAACCTGGACTGGGATTTTATTCCAGAGTGAAGGGAGCCTCTTGGTTATGAATCTGTCCCTCCAGCATGTCCTATTTATTTCAGTGCTGAGGTTCAAGTCTCTCGAGCGCATAGCTCGATGGGATTTGGATTTTCTGAGGTGCAGCATGTCCATTAATTCCGGGTTGGACATGGCTTTATATGTCAGGCACAGATTGCCTCTGAGCAGGCGGTATGCCACTGAGTAGAGCTGGAGTTTCTTTAACCGGGCAGCATATGGCATCTGTTTGAGCCCTTTGATCCTCTTGGTGAGGTACTTTTGGGGTCTTTCCAGTTGCTGCAGGTGTCTGGTAAGGTACATCCCAAAAGGGGCATTGTACTCGATTATGGGCCTGATGAGGGATGAGTAAAGAGGCACGGTGACCTCCCCTGATCTAGATGTGAATCCCTTCATGATTAGGTAGGCTATATAAAATGTTTTTCTAACCACTTTGGCCACGTGGTTGTCAAATGAGAGATTGCTATCAACTTGGGTCCCCAGGTCCCTAATTACGTCTTATGTACTTAATGGATTACTACCTATGTGGTAATTTGTGGACACTGTTTTTGCCAAAGGGGATGACTATACACTTTTTGGCGTTTAGCTTGAGGCCATGGCTCTGGCACCAGTTGTCTGTTTCTATGAGGCCCTTTTGGAGGATGCTTGTGTCAAGCTGGAGAGTCGATTATGGTGCCCAGTTTGCAGTCATCTGCAAACTTGGTCAGCCACAGTCCTACCGTGATGGCCTGTACCTCAGAGAAATATATACCGAACAAGAGAGGTCTCAGGACTGAGCCTTGTGGGATGCCACTTGTAACTGGTTTGGAGTCTGACATGGCTCCAGCAATTCTAACCATGTGGGTTCTGTCCTTGAGCCAGTTTGCAACCCATCTAGTGACATAGGGGTTTATATTTAAGCTGGTGAGCTTATCTATAATGCCCGAGTGGGGTATTGTATCGAAGGCTTTTGCGAGGTCCAGGTAGGTTGTGTGGACCACCTTCCCCTCGTCAATGGCCTTGGTGATTGTTTCAAAGAAATTGACCAGGTTTAAGAGGCAGTATCTGCCCTTAAAGCCGAACTGGGTAGGATCCAGTGTCTCTAGGTCCCCAATATCTTTATTTATGAGGTCCATGATGATCCTTTCCATAGCTTTGCAGACCAAGCTAGTCAGGCTTATGGGGTGATAGTTTCCAGGATCCATTGAGGCACCACCTTTGTGGAGAGGGACCACTGTTGCTGTACGCCACTCTTAGGGTACATTATCCTGTAGTAAGGCTGAGACTGAACAGTAGTTTTATGTTTGGGTTTAGCTCTTCTTGGAGTTCATGTAGGACGCAGCCTGGGCCACAGTCTGGTCCCATTGATGCTGTGTTTTTTGCTTTGGAGAGGGTGGCTCTTACCCGAGCATCTGAGATGTCAGGGGGGGGCAGCACCCTGCTGGGATAGATATTGGGGAGGGGGGGGTTTGCGCTGAACCTGTCAGCTAGGATGTTGGCAATGTCTGTGGGTTCGATGTATTTTTTTGTCATTTTGGAATAATTCTGAGCATATCTGGGAATTCCCACCCAGGTTCCTAACATAACTAAAGAAAGCCTTGTGACTATCCTTAGTGTCCTGTGCAATTTTTCTCTCAAAGCTGGCCTTAGACAATTTTATGAGTGCCCGTAGTTTTTTGCTAATACTGATCAGAGATGCCTTCCCTTTTTGGGATTTTGCTCTATCATGTAGTAGCTTCCTCCTTCTATTGTATAGTTTGTTTATGGCTGGGGTGCACCAGACAGGACGTCTGCCTTTGGAGGATTGGGTCTTGGTTTTATATGGGATTGCATGATCCATGCATTCCTGAAGGTGTTCATAGAATGCGTTTATAAAGGATTCTGCGGTCTGGGCCGTATTTTCCACAGGCTCTGGGTCTTTGAAGGGTTCCACCTCGGTTTTGAGGAGTGTGAAATTTGCTTTAGAGAAGTTTTTCACTGTGGTTTTCTGGGCAGGAGGTGGGGTCGGGATGTGAATATCCAGTGAGATTAGTTTATGGTCTGATCTTACCAGTGAGGGATACACTTCTGGTCGGAGCATAGAGTCCCCATGCTGGTGATGATCAGGTCCAGTATGTTTTCCCCTCTTGTGGGAGTGGAAACAAGTTGTTCCAAAGCATTTGAGTTTATAAATTCTAGGAACCTTTGGGCTAGGGTGTTGGAGCTAGGGTAATGCTCCCAGTCTATGTTTGGGTAGTTGAAGTCGCCCAATATAATGGTGTTTGGAGAGACCTTCATATTTTCCAGTGTTCTCAGGAAGGCCAAGTAGGGTTCCTGGGTTTGGGAGGGTGGTCTGTAGCAGGCTATAAACTGGAAGGCAGTTTTACCCACGGTTAGTTGCACATGGATAGTCTCTGATGCTTCGTGCTGTGCCACCAACCTGGAGGTGTGGGTATCTTTGACGAATATTGATACTCCCCCCTCCGTTTGTGGTTCGGTCCAAGTTTTAGGGCTGAAAAGCATGGTATGAGGTATAACCTGGTACTGCTGGGGTGCTCTCGGGAGCCTTGAACCAGGTTTCTGTTACTGCACAGATTTCAATGTTCTCCATGCTAAGGAGGGTTTTGAGTGCGTGCATCTTGAGGTTTAGACTTCTGGCGTTGAGTAGCATTACTCTTAGTTTCTTATCCCTTGTGATACCTATGGAGGTGGGTTTGTCTTTTGAGCCTTGCCTAAAAAAGGCACTATGGGGGAAGCAAGAGCCTTTGCCAATATCCAAAAGCCCAGGGGTGACAGGTGCAAGCCGTCCCTAGTGAAGCATCGTGGCTTGTCGAGCATGTCATCCCAGGCTGACAGGCATTGGATCCCCTTTGAATGACACCAATACTTAAGCCAATTGTTGAAATTGATCATCTTGTCTTCATATTGTGGCATTCTTGGTGAGGGTAAGATGCTACTCAAGGTCAGGGTCATACTGGCCTGGGCTACATGCTCAGAGAGTTCCTCTATGTCTCTTTTCATGTAGTCCAGGGAGGTACATCTCAGGTCATTCACACCAGCATGGACAATGACAGAGTCATATTTGTACTTGCCTTGGAGTGACCTGAGTGCTTGTGTTATGTGGCGGATCCTAGCACCCGACAGGCAGCTCACCGTGACCTTCTTGTTCAGCCTGGTGAGCGGGACGTCAGTGTGGCTGATGATAGTCACCTATTACAAGTGTATCAGGTGTGTTGTTTAGCCTTAAGGGCTGTGACTGTTTGGCACACTGGCTTTGTGACCTACGTGTTGCACATGTTTTGTTTTGGGGTAGCGGTTGCTTGGGTGTCTGCTTTGGAGGTCTCTGCTGCTTAGGCAGATTTTTATTTAGAGCCTCCGAGTATGTTTTTGTGTGTTTATGTGTTTGGTTTGCTGTCGTGGTAGGTCTATATGGGACTGGAATTGTAGTGAGTGTGGTTTCCTTCTCCTCCTGACTGGTTATGCCAGTACTGACTTGAGAGAGCTTAGCCTCCAGTTTGGCTATATGGTTGCATCTGTCACATGTGTTGGAATTTGTTGGGAGGAGGAGAGGGTTGTCTGTGTACATGAGGCAGTTGTAACATTGCCTCAAGATTTCCAGATTCACCAGCTGGACCAGAGAGGAGATTGACAACTGACCTTTGGACATGCTAGAATAGTATTGGGAATTCCTTTATAATTGAAAAAAGGGCCAATGGGGAACAAGGTACTCAAGGGGAGTTTGTGAGGGTGTAGTGCTTTTAATTTTTTAGTGCTGACTTATATAATTACTTTAGTGAGCAAGTGCCAGGTAACTTAAATGCAATGTGTTACAGGTAACTTAAATGCAAAAACGACAAACAGTAACTTTCTTTCAAGTGAAACAAGGAAATAAGTACAGTAAGCAATGCAGATATCACTAGGGATCCACAGAAGCGCTGGAAAGCCACGTTTTATGTGGAATTAGCGTTTCAGGGAAATAACAAGCAAACTTTGATGCCACTCTGCCATCAGATCAATATGTCAAAAGTAAAAATACAGAGCAAGGACTAAGGCAAACACTTTTCTAAGGGCATGCTGTGTGTGTTTGTGTTACACAGCTCTTACAGGAAGAAGACTACTTTACAATGTTACATTGTTAGCAACAACTTTGTCCAACAGATGGCAGCATATACAACAAGATCAAATGTACTGAGTATTCAAATGGTAAAGCATGATCACTACACACACTACATACCCCACAAAACAAAAGTCAGTTTAAATATGTCTACCAGTTGCAGTGCTCCATGTGTTTTGGTGTTTGCTGAGAAGGGCTGACATATTTATTAAATTCTGTTTGAAATGCTGCCTGATGCCACAAGTTTATGGATTTCAGGAAAGAAATCACTGTTCCTTCAGCACGTATTCAAAGGGACAATACAATGTAGTGAGAGTTGTGTTTATTACCTGTGTAGACAAGCAAATGTTGCTAATACATTTTCTGAATGGATTTAAACTGCATATCACCCTTAAAGGATCAGAACAATCAGCATTCCCTAACTGCTGTGTTTGTCTTCTGATCAATTTGTTTCTTCTGCTGAAGTGAAAATCAGGCTACTGGATTAGACAAATGTTCACAGCTGTCAAAGCTGTGCACTGCCACTGAGCAAAAGATTTAAGTATGAAATGGAAATCATTTAGGTCCAATTTGGCTACAACAGACTTTAACGGAGAAGACATTCCTCTCAAAAATTTAGAAGAATAAGCCAAAGCTTGGAAGTCTTTTACTGACCAAACTAGCTAACTCGATGACAAAATTGCATCTGAGTGGCTGATGTTTTCTTAGCAGTTTAAATCACTCACTGATCTAAGCACATGCCATAACTATTTACATGGCAGTTGTGTACCAATGTGAATTCACTACTAACAATGGTGTGAGGCTAGCATGACCCTACATTAACAGGACTCTACAAATTACTGAAAAAGTGGCATATAAGAACTGATGAAGCTGCAGTGGTGAGTAGCCCATATAGAGACAGATCTACTGTTACAGTGAATTTCTCTCAAATGGTGATTAGGTGAATTTTTCTACAGTGATGCATTTCCAATGGTGGTGGTGGTGCTCAAGCTCTGGGCATCACACGTGAGGTGCCAAAAATAGAGATATTAAAAGAATATACAGTTATAATACTACCTAATAAGTTATGCATTCAACAGTGACTGTTTCTAAGCAAAATAAATACTATTTATCAACAATGTGCTTGAGTATACTACTACTGAGCTAACATAGCACAACATAACTGCAATTTACATCAAGACCTAGCCCCCTCAGTATATTTGCATACTGTATGTTATTGCAGAAGAATTAAAGACATAAACTTGCCTGCACTTTGATTCTTTTCATACAACTGGGTGATGACATTTCCTCATTTGTCATATCCGATGGTCTAATTAAATAGCAAAACATGAGTTCCTAGAAAGAAAAATGCAGTAGCAGTCATGAAAATAAGGACAGCACAACAAAAAGGGCATTTTTATTTTTTTACTTCTGTTTTTGGGTGCCCTCAATCATCTGTAATACCCCCATTGTTGCTCTCCAATCTCTATTGCAGAACTTAGAGGAGATAAAGATTCCATGGCATGGTGTCAGGTCTACTCAATGCTATCCTGCACGTGACATGTAATAAAATGTGTGTGGTTCAAGTACATAAGCTATTGCTAGTCTTGTCACAACTTTTATTGTAGAAAATCAGGAAATCAACAGGAAGGGAAAACCATGAGTTTTAAACACACAACCATCCAATACAGTACAAACCATGAACCTAGTATTGTATTAACAACTCACCAGGAAAAAAACGGGACTCTTGTCTGGGAAGTGAACCCAGGGCCACATGCATTCCATGCACTGGTTTGTCACTGCCACTGGAACAATAAGGAGTCATCACCTTCATGGTGGTTTCCTAGTTGGAAAGAAAAACTGCTCTTGGGAGAAGCAGGTGGCTAAATGACCACATAACTCCCTGTTGATCTAATGGCAGTGACAGCTGCACAGAATGCAGGGGTATTGTGGGTTCAAATCCCCACACAAGGGTTAGGGTTTTCATTTCCTGTTTAAGTTGTTAATACAACACTAGGTTCATGGTTTGTAGAAATTAGCTCAAGTTTCTCTTGTACCTTTTGTCTGGCTGAGCTAGAACTCTGGGCTTCCAATAGGGAGACACAGACAAGAAGGGAGAAAAAAAACCCCACCAAATCCCTGTGCATAGAGTTAGCATTTAAGCTACTTATCCCCCCCCCCCAGCCAGTTCATCCAGGGTCTGGGGCCACTACCTGAATCCAAGCCTTTAAGATGTCACTGCTCCAAGCTCTGTACTATGGAGCTGGCTAGGATCAATCAAAAGTATACTTAAGAAGAATGTGCTGTCCCAAATACAGTTATCCTACACGGCCAATGAGTATAGTTACACTGAATAGCTTTTTATCAGTTTCTTTAAACCCCGTTCATCAGGACTGTCTGCACTTTAATTCTGCAAATCAGCACTGCATAGCAAGGTGCTTTTCAGGTTTCTCTACTATTGTGTAACTGTGGACTTGGTATACACAAATAATGGGGTGTGGCAGCAAAGTCCCGCACATAGGAGGTTCTTGAGGGCTTGGTCCCACAAAAAATCTTTTCCCCCCTATTTCTTTTTACTGCAGTTTTCAGTTACATTCCTTGATTATTGAAAATTAATTAAGTGCATCTTGTGTTACAATCTAACATACATAAACCATCCGAGTACTATTAATAAAGGAGCGGCTACCATTACAGTATTTTTAAATATCAATACAGATGTTTTCTCCCAAGTTGCAATACAAATAAAATTAAGTTATGTCTTACCATAACGTTCCATATGTGTTGTCGATCTTCACATATCCTTGGACAGTGGGTTTGGTTCTGAACCCTTGGAACCGACTCAGCAGTTATTCCGGCTCGTGCGTACCAAAAAACTCTCAAGCTCAGCTCTACCCATAATGCTCCTTACCAAATTACCTCAAATTGAGTTTGCATAAAAGAAGTGACAGACAAGTACCACAGAAAAGGGAGAAACTTTATCTGAGACCAGAAAGAGAGCCTTTGTCACTGAGGAACCCGATCCACCGTAGTAAAAAAGAAAACATGGGATAGGGGAAAGGAGGGTGGGTATGTCAAGGATATATGAAGATCAACAACACAGATGGAATGTTGTGGTAAGACATAACTTTTTTATCTGATGTTGTCAATCTTCACATAGTCCTTGTCAGTGGGACAATCTTCACATAGTCCTTGACAGTGGGACAATCTTCACATAGTCCTTGACAGTGGGACAGAATCCACAGCAACCTAAATCTTGAGGGGGTCTCATGGAAGAATATTCCTGAGGACGATCGAGCCGAAGGATACCCTTCCCCTAGAGACCAAATCCAGTTTATAATGAGTAATAAAGGTATGTGGAGAAGCCCAAGTAGCTGCTGCACAAATATTGCCTAAGGAAACTTTGGAATGAAACACTGAAGATGCAGCTACTGCTCAAGTGGAATGTGCCCTAACAGGCCTTTGTAGTGGTAAATTGCTTTTGTTATAGCCAAAAATAATAGTCCTTAATCCACTTAGCTAGGATAACTAGGTAGGTAACTTTGGAGACTGCTTTCCATTTTGCCACTGAAGAAAAGGAAACAAACAGTCTGATTTTCTGAACTCTTTTGCTCTGTGTAAACTGAAGCGGAGTTGTCTATGCACATATAATAAATGGAGAAAATGTTAACCTTTGTTAGCATAATTGGGTTAGAAAACTAGAAGTTCAACAGTCTGGTTCAGGTTGGATTCAGAAAATGCCTTAGGCAGAAATGAAGGGTTGGTTCTCAAGGAGACACTAGCCTTTTGAAAACTTAAATAGGGAAGTTTACAAGATAAAGCCTTAATCTCCAAAATTCTTTTTGCTGAGGTAACGACTACCACGAACAATATTTTTCGAGAGAGGAATTTTAGATCACATTTATCTGAAGGCTCAAAGGGGTGGATAAATTATAGAGATTCCAGAACCAAATTCAGGTCCCAAGGTGATAGTTCCTTATATGGAGCCTTGAGCATCACAGAACCCTTCAAAAAGGGCTCTGCAAAGTTTATGGGACATCAAGGATGAGCCATTCAGACCCAAGTGAAAATTGGAAATCATAGCTAGATGCACTGGAATGGTAGATGCTGAGGCACCCGTCAAAGAGTAATGACAAAAAATCTAAAACCTTCTCAACTGGGGCTGAATATGGGTCAGTATTAGATTTGGACATCCACAGAAAAAAATTTATGCCATTTGCTGAGGTACAACTTTCTTGTAGAGGGTTTGTGACTGGCCAAAATGATTCATTGAGCTGATAAACTAAGAGAGGGATGCCTGGCAATCATGGGAATTAGAGAAGCCATGCTGTGAGCTTGAGGTTGTAAAGATTTGGGTGAACCAATCCATCCGAATGGGACAAGAGGTCCAGAGTTGGATCCAGACTTAAAGGTTTTCAAACTAGACTAGGCCAAAGGAAGGGAAACCAGATTTGTCAAGGCCAGAATGGGGCAATGAAGATTATCTTGTTTCTTGACATGACTACTTTCTTTAGAAACTGAGATACAAGAGGGGTTGGGGAAATGCATATGGAAGACAGGGGGGATAATCATAAAGAAGAGCATGTCTCGGTGAGTCCCCCAGAGGGGGGATCAGGGAAAAGTAGTTGCTGTACTTGTTGTTCAGAGGGGATACAAACAGATTGCAGCAAGGCTGGTCCCATCAGAGAAACATCCTTTCTGCCACAGACGGATTGAGAGACCACTTGGGAGGCATTAGAATAGTCCTGCTTAATCTGTCTGCAATCACATTGGAGGTCCCCAGAATGTGCATTGCTATGAAAAGTGGTCAGATGAAATCACCCACTGCCAAACTCTGAGGGCTTCCCAACAGAGTGGGTAGGGATCTGGATCCCCCCTGTTTGTTGATGTAACAGACTACTGCAATGTTGTCTGTTTAAACTGCAATAATTCCTGAGGGGGAGGGCTAGGTGAAATACTTGCAATGCTAACAGCTTTGCCCTCATCTCTAGAACACTGATATGCAAGTTGGCCTCAAGAGGAGACAAAATACCTTGGACTGTCTTTCCCAGATAATGCCCCCCTCCATCCTATCACTATGGCTTGGGGTTGAGAGGGAACAAAGGGACGGCTCATCAAAATTTCGTGGGATTGAAGCCACCACTGAAGATCCTGTTTGCATTGGTTGGTAAATGCGATCAAATGTGACATCGACTGGTCCACATCGACCACTGAGATGCTAGCAGCCAATGAAGGATTCTCATGTGATATCTCGCTAATCGAACTAGAGTGACAGAAGCTGCCATGGACCCTAGGGCTTACAGTAGAAGCCTTGCTGGTACTTTGTTGTGGTGAGCAATCTGGTGACCTGACCTTTTATTCTTTGTAGTTGTTCTATGGGCAGGGATGCGATGCTTGTGACTGTGTTTTGCTTCACTCCAATGAACTCTAACTGTTGGCATGGCTGTAGCTTGGACTTTCAGTAGTTTACAGTAATGCCTAGATTGGCACAAATCTGTAGAGTATAATCCCAAGCCTCTTCGAGGAGACTTCTGGTGAGAGCAGTAAGGAGCCAGTCATCTATACATAGAAACACCTAGAATCCTTGCAGTCTGAGATGAGCTGCAACTACCGCCATGCATTTGAACACCCTCGAGGCTGTGGTAAGACCAAAGGACAGTGCTCTGAATTGGTAATGACTGGCTCCCAGCCAGAAGTGCAGATATCTCCTGGAGTGTTTGTCCATTTTTGGGTGGTAATACACATCCTGAAGGCCTACAGAGCACATCCAATCATCTTTTCCCAAAAATGGGAGTACAGACTTAACTGTGGCCATTCGGAATTTGGTCTGCTGAAGTGACCTGTTCAGCCTGCTGAGATACAAAATCAGTCTCCAGTCACCTGTTTTTTTTGGCACTAAAAAGAACCTTGAGTAAATTCTGGATCCTATTTGGTCTGGCGGGACTGCTTGGATGACTCTTATTGAGCAGTTTTTGAATTTCTAAGACTGCTGCTTCCCTGTGCATGGGTGGAACATTTGGGATTTTGGTTGTAGGGTTTGGATGGACTAGAAAGGAGACATTTTAACCTCTGGTTATGATCCTCTGCACCCAAAGGTCCTTCATTATCTTTAGCCAGCCATGCTGGTGCAGGGATAATCAACCCCCCCCCTCCCGACTGCTTCCAGAGGAAGGCAATCGGGCCTCTTTTCAGGAACATTGATAAGAGTATCCCTAGAACCCTGACTCTGAGGGCCATTTCTGCCTCTTCCATTATTACTTCCACCTCTGCGTCTTCCATTATTACTTCCACCTCTGCCCCGAGGGAAGCCACTGCCATAAGTGTCCTATAAAGGCCCTTAGGACTTTTTAAGCCATAGCCTCCCACTCCGCTTGCTCCTGGAATAAGGTCGCTGGGGGTGGGTGGGTGGTGGAAAAGCATACACATATGGGAGAAAGCATCTCTCCATCTTTCTCACACCTGGCTACAGCATCCTTCACAGTGGGGCCAAATAAGGATATTCTGTCAAATGGAACACTGATGAAAGAAGATTTAAATGGTCCTGCAAACTCATATAAGTGCATCCAGTATTGTCTCCTGATGGCCACGACTGAACCCGCTGCTCTCGTTGAACCTTCGGCAGCATGTACAATTAGCCTCTTTGACAAGTTTGATATGGATTCTAGGGTTGCGAGGTGAAAGGTCACTTTGGTCCTGCCAGGGTATATGAAAGTTCCTTTATCAGATCCGTTTGTAATCTATCCATAGCCGTAGACTCCTTATTAGGGGGATGGATAGTGGGGCTCTCTTTGGCAAGTTCCCTCTTAGTGGCTGCTGCTACCACCATGGCGTCTACTGGGATTCCCTTAGTCCAATGTGGCTGATCCTTAGGGGCTGACAATATACAATCTGGTCTCTTAGGGATTGGCTTGATAGAATCAGGTGACCTCCATGCCTGCTGAGTGATCAGTTTTATGAGGTCGTCAGCAGGTGGAGAAAACCACAAGGTGGAGGGTTGAGCATGAAAAGCCTCAAGATATACGGATTCCTCTGAGGAAGACTGGGTGGAAGACCAGCCTCCACTCTGTTTCAGGATTTCAAGGATGTCCCCAAAGGAAACAGTCGGGGAGACTTGGGGGAAACTTCTCCTTTATCGAAATCTGTATCTTCCATGAATGACTCCTGCAGGGAGTCCAAGTGTTTCCTCTTACATTTCCTCTTTGCAGGGACCTCTTCAGTGGGGTGTACCGGAGAGGTATCCGAAGAAGACATAACCATAGTGGCTAGATCCTGAGACTTTTGTGCTCTCTGTCCCAGGGAAGATGATCTTCCTGCCACAGACAAAGCCCTCTCCATGGCCTGGAAGGCAGCCCCCACCCCCGTACAGGGATGGGAACCTGGAACCGAAAGACTGCTTTGGAATGGTGGTACCACCCCGCACTGAGGGTACCTCCTCTGAAGCCAAAGCCGGGGCCTAGCTTACGAATACAGAGGCACCAAGGGGCATGGACCGCTCCGAAAAGACCGAAGAAAACCATCCCCCCGTAACGAAGCTACGGCTCTGAGCGGTGCCCGGGTCCGAAACACTCAAAGAGTTCAGGGAAGTGTTCGGTGCCAGAGAAGGAGCTCTAACTGGCACTGATGCAGTCAGTACGGGAACTGTCGACACCATAGACCCCGAAGTCTCAGTGGGCGTCTGAGGAGGAAAAAGACAAACTGGAGTAGACATGGACTCAATTCCAGCAGTACCAGTGCGAGGAACTGGAGAAAAAGGCAATCCCCTTGCCACAAGATGATGTTCCACCATCTTCATCATATCCAACATGGTAAGGCTCCTGGTGAATCGGGCTGAGGAAATGGAGGGAGACCTGGGAGAATGCTCTCCAAGAAAGGACTTGGAGGACGATCCACAAAAAGGTCCACCGAAGGTGAATATATAGTCCGAGGTACCACAGGGATGGGTGAGTCTTTCTTTGCCTGAGTTTCAGTAGGAAAGTACAGTTGTGTACACCTACCATAAATGTAGATGTTAGAGTGTCTTCACTGTTGCAGTCATAACTGTAGGGTGCTCCTGCCGGCAGGCAGCCCGAGGTCGGCCAGAATCCCAAAGTCTGGGTCCGGTGTCAGCTGTACAAGCCAGTACCCTGACGTCAGTACGCTCTGGTACATAGCCCTCAGCCGACGCCATCTTCTCCAGCCTTTCTTGCCCTAGATGTCAGAAGTCCCCAATAAATCAAAAATGAATCCAACAAGGAAACACAAATACACCACAAAAGGGAAAAAAGAGGGGATAGGAGGGAGGGAAACACTGACTGCAACAGTGAAGACACTCGGACATCTACATTTATGGTAGGTGTACACAACTGTACTATGTTCATTGTGTTTCACTGTTGCAGTCATAACTGTAGGGTGGAATCCCAAAGCAGTGAAAAAAGGGAGGAGGTTTAGACAGAGAGGCAAAGCCTGCCCTGGTCTTAGAATACAAAGGGAGATTGTAGTGCTTGGAAAAAGTATGCACAGAACTCCAAGTGGCAGCTTCCAAGATATCCTTGGTAGGAACTCCTCTGAGAAAAGCTGTAGAAGTAGCAGCTGCTCTAGTAGAATGACTTCTCACAGTACCTGGAAACTGTTTCCCATGATGAGTGTAACAAAATCTTATTCCATAAGAAATCCATTTGGAAATAGTTTGTTTGGAAATAGCCTTTCCAAGAGAACTGGAGGCAAAAGAAACAAACAATTGGTTAGATTTTCTGAACTCTTTAGTCTTGTCCAAATAAAATCTTAACTGTCTGTGCACGTCCAAGGAATGCAAAATCCTTTCCCCTTTATTTTGAGGATTAGGAAAGAAGGTAGGAAGGTGAATTGTTTGATTTAAAGCCACTTCGAAATCACCTTAGGCATGAAAGTAGGATTGGTCCTCAAGGATACTCTGTCCTGGTGGAAAATAAGGTATGGTTCCACAGCCATGAGAGCTTGCAACTCTGAGACCCTTCTGGCAGAAGTCAAAGCTAACAAAAGAACTGTCTTCCAAGATAAAAACTTAATATCTGAAGATGCAGCAGGCTCAAAAGGAGGCAAAGTAAGTTTTTCTAAAACATAATTAAGATCCCAAACAGGAACAGGAGGGGTCCTGGGAGGCCTTAAATTCTTAGCCCCTCTCAAGAATTGTCTCACCAAAGGATGAGAAAAAACAGGGGGATCAGTATTGAAATGAGCAGAAATAGCAGAAGCATGAATCTTAATGGAAGAAAAGGAAAGTCCATTAGACAAAAGATCCGAAAGGTAAAGCAAAATAGAAGAGAAATCAGGCACCAGAGGGTCCAAGCCTCGGTCCTGCATCCAAATGCAAAATCTCTTCCATTTAGAGGCATAGGATTTCCTAGTGCTAGGCCGTCTAGCTTCCAAAAGAACATCCAAAACTTGTTTGGGAAGACTAGAAGAAATCAAATTCCTTTGAAGAGCCAAGCTGCCAGGCAAAGGGTCTTGAGATTGGAATGTAGCAACTGACCCTGATGCTGGGACAGAAGAGAAGGGTTCAGAGGGAGAATCCAAGGAGGCTCCAAGAACAGGTGCTTTAAAGTTGGATACCAAAACTGTCGAGGCCAATTTGGAGCAATCAAGATGAGGAACTTGGGCTTGTCCTGTTTTATCTTTAGTAATACCCGAGGAAGTAGAGGAAGAGGAGGGAAGGCATATCCCGAAAAGTTTCGCCAGCTGAAGGACAGGGCATCCACTTTCCAAGCTGTTTTGTGGAATGACCTGGTGCAAAAGCGAGGCAGCTGATGATTGAGATGGGATGCAAACAGATCTATCTGGGGACATCCCCAAACTGCAGTAATCCTGTTGAATAAGTTGGTGTCTAGCATCCATTCGTGAGGATCTAAAATGTTTCTGCTCAGGCTGTCTGCTAAGAGATTCTGTTCTCCTGGTATGAATTGAGCCTGGAGATGTAGATTCAGATTTAGAGCTGTGTCCCATAAAGCCATAGCTAGTCTGCAAAGGGGTAATGAGAACCCCTGCTTGTTTATATACCACATGACTGTGGTGTTGTCTGTGCGAATCAAAAGAGGCCCTGGATGCAAAAGGTTCTTGAAGGCTAGAAGAGCATTTTGAACTGCCAACATTTCCTTCAGATTGCTGTGCCAGTGAAGATGGTCCTTTGTCCAGGTTCCCTGCTGGCAATTGCCTAGAAAATGTGCTCCCCAAGCATAATCAGAGGCGTCCGTGGTTATGATTTGAGAAGGTTGAGGAAGACGGAAAGGCTTTCCTTCGTTTAAAGTACACACCCTGGACCACCAAAGGAACTCCTTCTGGAGGCAGGGGATCAGAGGAATCAGAGTGTCCAGATCGTGGTAATGCTGTGACCATACACTTTTCAGATACCATTGAAGCTTTCTCATATGAAGCCTTGCATTTGGAATCAACAGAATGCAGGAAGCCATGTAGCCCAGTGCCTGCAGGAATTTCCTTGCAGTGAGCTGAGTTAGAGTTGCCAAAGTCTTGAAAATTGAAGCCAGCTGTATTTGTTTTTCTGGAGTGAGGAAGGCCCTTTGTAAGGTTGTATTTAAGAGGGCTCCCAAAAATACCATTTATTGAGAAGGGATCAAATGTGACTTTTTTATGTTCACTGAAAATCCCAGTAGGAGGAGAAGACGTTGAACAAAATCCAGATGTTGAAGTAAAAGATCCTTGCTGTCTGCCTGAATAAGCCAGTCTGGACGACTGCCTTATTCAGGCAGACAGCAAGGATCTTTTACTTCAACATCTGGACAATAGGGGTAAATCTGAATCCCCTGAAGTCTGCAATAAGCCACTACTGGTGCCAGGCACTTGGTAAAGACTCTGGGCGCAGTAGATAAACCAAAGGGCAGTACAGAGAATTGAAAGTGTCTCAAACCTGCCTTGAATCTGAGGAATTTCCTGCGTTCCTGCCTGATAGGAATGTGTAAATAAGCTTCCTTTAGGTCCAATGTCACCATCCAGGCGTCCTGAGAGAGCATTGGAATCAGCTGCTGCAGAGTAAGCATCTTGAATTTTGGAATTTCCAAAAAGGTGTTTAACACAGAAAGGTCCAGAATAGGTCTCCATGAGCTTTGTTTTCTTGGAACCAGAAACAGTCTTGAATAAAAACCTTTTCCCATCTCTGAGAGTGGAACAGACTCTATGGCTCATGGCCAGAAGAGCATCCACTTGATTTAAGGCCTCTGACCATTGATGTTTTGGCAGATCTGGCCAACCGAAAACCCTTGGCAAGGTATGAAAGTGGAATTTGTAGCCTTTTAAAATCACGTCCAATACCCATTTGTCCTGGGTAATATGAGTCCAATTTCTGTAAAAAAGAGAAAGTTTTCCTCCAAGAGGGGCATCCAGGTAAAGAGGTCCTGTAGCCCAACCGAGAGAGTCATTGAGTTTGTTTTCTTTGAGATTGGGATCTGTCTTCTCCCCTTCTAGGTGAAGAAGCAGTCCATTGTCTCGATCTGTAGGAGGCCTGAGCTTGGCCACGACCTCTGGAGCGTCTATATCTTCCCCTTTGAGGCCTGTCAGACGTGGGAAAGGACCAATTTTTGGAGGGCCAATTCCAGGAAAATCTAGGAGGCTGAACTTGCAAGAAATCTTTCACAGTTTGCATCGATTTTGCCTTTTCTTCCATCTTTTTAATAACCTCCTCAGCCTTAGATCCAAAAAGAACATCATGCTGAACAGGGGCATCTAATAATTTAGCCTTAACCTGTTCAGGTAAACTTTGCTCACGAAGCCAAGCATGTCTCCTGATAACAGTACCAGAGGCTGCGGCCCTGCAAGAAGCATCCAAAGCATCAAAACCACAATGCAAGCTATGTTTGTTCAGTTGTTCAGTTGCATGCAATACATCCTGTAGCTCCTTATCTTCTGCACATGCAGGAAGGGAAGCAAGCTTTTGCTTTAAAACAGACAAAAGAAATTGCTGATACTTAAACATATGAAACTGGCAATTTAAAGCCCTAACAGAAAGGGTAGCAGAAGTATATACCTTTTTGCCCCACCTGTCTAAGGCACGATAATCCTTCTCAGAGGGAATAGGATTCTTAGAAGTAGCAACTTTAGCAGCCTTAGAACCCTGAGATATAGTTTCAGGATCCACAGAAGGATTCTTAAATAAGAACAAATGAGACTCAGGAACCCTATAAAATCTATCAGGCTTAGAGGGAGCAGGAGGCATGGAATCAGGATTCAAGTTAGCCTCAGAAAAAGCATCATCCACAATGTCAAGAACAGGAGGGATAGCCAAAGGCCTATGTTGAGGAAGAAGAAGGAATTCTCTAAGCCTCTTCTTGGAAGCAGAATAATCCTGACCTTCCCAATGAAAATGTTCCCTCATCTCATGTAAGGTTTCCCCAAAAGAAAAATCTTCAGGCGGAGAGGCAGAGGGCAAGGAGTCCTCAGCATCCGAATCCTCATAAGGAGGAAAAGAATATTCCTGATCAGAGGAAGAGACAGAAGATATAGAAGCCTGGTCAGAGGAATCCATAGGAACATCCTGTCGAGGCCTTTTCTCAGAGGGGGGGTGAGAACCCCTAATCATTGTAAGCAAATCTTCAGCCATCCTTAACAATTGCTTCTGTGTCCTGGGAGTAGATTCAGAAGTAGCTTGAGCAGGAGCTTTAGACTTAACAGGAGTCTTTGTCTTTGCCTTTGAAATAGTGATGTGAGTAGGCCTGAATACCCCCTCAGAAGCCGGTACCTGCACAGCGGTTCCGGACCCATCTGAGGGAGCGACATCCGAAGGTCCTGCAGCAGATAAAATAGAAGGCCTTGATGGCTCCCCATGGGAGTCCGTATAGGCCATCGGTTCAGAAGTGGCGGACGACAGGGGCTGCAAAAGCGCCTCACTGACGACAGCCGAACCGGACGCTGGCTCCAGCTGCAACGAGTCCTGTTTGGCCCTCGGAGGCCTGTCCTTGTCTTTGCGCTTCTTCTGAATTCCGGTAGTGTCCGACGACATTTTATAATTGAAGCATCTGCCAAAATAATTCAGAGCCCAGTCATACCTGCGCTTGATAGTACGAGAATTGAACCTGGCACAGAACCGACAACAAGAAACGTCGTGGTCAGGGCCTAAGCAAGGTAGACAGTAAGAGTGGAAATCTTTATGAGGTATTTGTTTTCCACACGTAATACAATTATTAACTTTTTCTGACATCGGAGGAACAAGAAAAAGATTCCCCAACAGGGTACTTAGCTTTGAGAAGAGAAGTAAGAACTTCGGACAGACAACAACCAAAAACGCTGTTCGAAAATCGCCAACCAACGACTTGCGAGCTGCTTTCCACCGCACGGCAAGAAAGACTGGAGAAGATGGCGTCAGCTGAGGGCTATGTACCAGAGCGTACTGACGTCAGGGTACTGGCTTGTACAGCCGACGCCAGACCCAGACTTTGGGATTCTGGCCGACCTCGGGCTGCCTGCCGGCAGAAGCACCCTACAGTTATGACTGCAACAGTGAAACACGATGAACATCCTATGTTGTGGTCGGCACTGATAAACTTTGTGCAGAAGCTGGCACTGATGGTGCTGAAGGCTTGGATGCTTGATTTGTCAGTGCTGAAGATGCTGTCGGCACCGAAGATTGTTTAGGCACTTTTGCAACTGGTTCTGATGGAACAGTCCCTCTTACTGGAGGAAGAAGTGGAAGTAGAAGGTGAGTTCTCTGGGCTGGACCCTGATAAAGCTTTGTCAAACTGAGATTTTAACAGGCCTTTCAAAACAAGCTTATTTTTGTGCTTCATTAATCAATTACTAAAACCATGGCATATGGCACAGTCTTCTTGGAGATGAATGACTCCCAAGATAATAAACGCAAAGAGTATGCTTATCTGAATTAGGCATTTTTCTGTCACATTTAAGGCACCTTTTAAAACTGGTGCTGCCTTTAGTAGGCTTGTCTGCCATAAGCAAGAGAGAGAGAGAGAGAGAGAGAGAGACACTCACACAGAAGTATCGGGAAAAAAAAACAGAAGAGACTATTTAGCAATGGTACAAAAATACCAAAAGGTAAAGTAAAAATATACCAGCAATGGTATAGAAGATTACCTGAAGGTAGAAACAAGGAATTGCATGCACACTAAAAACTAGTAAGGAGCGGGTAGATGAAAGGTCGAATAAAGTAATAGAAGGTTGAAATATAATGAGAATACATTTGCTTACAGATGAAAAAACTGCTTTGCTTGAGAGCTTACAGGGGACGTGTATGGCACTTTGAAGCGGCAAATGATATCTGAGGTAATTTAGTAAGGAGCATTATGGGTAAAGCTGAGCTCGAGAGTTTTTTGGTACGCGTGAGCTGCAATAACAGCAGAGTCGGTTCTAAGGGCTCAGAACATAACACTTTCAAGGACTATGTGAAGACTGACAACATCAGATCTATAGTCAACTGTCATGACTTTCCATTTTAAAAGAAAGCATCCACCCAATGGCCTTTTTTATTATGGGATACAAGGCATCAGGTGCCCGGATAGGGACTGTTTTTTTTTTGGCTTATTATGCTCTGCTTTTGCCCATGACCAGTTTCTCCATGCATTGCACCCAATAAACTTCAATGTATGCACAACAGCCAAGGGTGCTGCTGATGCTAGTGTGCAACCAACATGTAAACTCAAAAGCTATGCTTCCAACCTCTTTCAGGGTACAATGTTGTTGCAGAAATTCTCCTCACTCTGCACCTCCAACCGGTACAGCAGGAACCAACAACAGTTTGCTTCACCTCCCTTTTTTCCCCAAATTCTGATGATTAAGATGGTAAATAAACCCTGGCAACATAGTCAAAATCCTCTATACCATCAATGCCAGTTTTTACACAGTCTGTTGTTTTTTTTTATGTCAAGTACATTTGCTTGACATATTGCATGTTACAGTAGGTATCAAACATAAGCAAAAAACATCATGAGGACAGATACAACTTGTTAATTTATTGACTTTTGTTTACAAGGAAAGTCTGACTGGGTCAATAGGCACCGGGGGAGAAAAGCTGTGTGTTGTTATGGGACAGGATTTTGAAATAGGTATCATCGAGGGCATGTGTCTAGGGAGGTGAAAAGTAGCAGCTTGTTTTTTTTTGTGTGGGGGGGGGGTTAGTACAAGTTGGGCATTGGTAAGCCAGTTCTCAACGGAGAAGAATGCTTCCTGTGTACTTGTTGCAAGTGAATCAGACTATTTTAGGTAATAGTGGGGTCATCTGTGTACTGAATAAGGGAAGCTTAAGAGCAAGAGGTATTATGGAGACTGTTAAAGGTATTAAAGAGGAGTGGTCCAAGGATGGATCCTTGTTGGACACCAGTGGCATTAGCCAGATATGGAGATTGAGCAACCTGACATTTTACTGATTGTTGTCTGCTGGTAAGCCAAAGGAGAGAGAGTGGAATGAATGTCCAAGAACTGATACCTGATGTATGAGGAGAGAATGGGAAATGATTTCAAAAGCCTTTGCTAAGTCAAGGAATAGTGCTGAGATCAGTTTGCAAGAGTCTCTATCCTTATGTATTGTGTCCAAGAAGGATAGTAAAGCAGTTATACTGTGGGACGGATGAAAGCCATGATGAGTGGGAGTTAGCAGATGGTTCTATACGAGGAGATCAAGCAGTTATTTGTGTACACATTTTTTTAAGAATTTAGAGAGCGAGGATAAGAATGGAAATGGGTCAGAAGTGATAGAATTTCCACCTTTATGAATGGAGATAATACATACTTTCTTCCATAGAGATGGGACATTGAAGGGGTGGTTATCTAATGAGATAGAGCAAGGTTTGAGTCTGAGAATAAGATTTTTTATAAAGGTCAGAGAAACAGGTTGGAGGGTAAAGCAGGATAGAAATGGTTGTATTATCATGGTTGGAGGAAGGTGGTATACTTGTAGCCTGTGATTTGTTGGTGGTGTTGGGGGGAGCAAGTAAGGGAGGGAGAGAGAGGGATAAGAAAGTTACTACAGGCAACTAGAGGTAGTTGAGAAGCATATGTGTTAGGTTGGTAATACTTTCGATGAAGTAGGCATTTAACATGTTGGCTGTTTGAAGTGGATTGTTGCCTGTAGATGGGTTGGGTTTTTTTTTTGGACCCAAGGTGGATAAGGGAGTTGATAGATGACCAGATTTTTTGGGGCTATGTTTATGACTGGTCTGCTAGGAGGGTATAAAATTGTTTTGTAACCCTTTAATCCTAAAAATGCTGATGAGATCACAGTACAGCAGGGACTGATGGTTTCCCCTTTCTTCACTGTAGTGTGATCTCGGAGTTGCTATATATAATTAACAGGGGATGGAGGGTTGCAGGGTGCTTGTCCTGCTGCAAAGAATGTACGCAATTTTTTTTTTTTTTTGGCATTATGAGTTTTGACCTTTTGTGGTCAATATAATGCCATTTAACACTTCAGATGTTCATTATAAATGTACAATGTTGTACTTGAAAAGGTTGTAGTACAGACCAGTAAAGGAATCTATTACACTGCTTCACTTGCATGACATGCAACTACAACAAATTATTCCACTTAGTTCTGTTCAACAAGTAAGAATAAAAGAAACCTGCACCAATTTTCTTATATGACATAAAAGAAAAACATTGTGATGCTGAAAAGTTGCATTTGATCAATACAGCAGCAGTTTAGAGAGCATGGAAACAAACACAGCAGATTAAGAACTATGTAAAAAAGGCAAATGTATTTTATTAATACAGTAAAAATTTTGATGTAAAAAAAGAGAACTCATTAAATACGTGAATGAGCAGCAAGAAAACAGGAAATTGCAAAGTACATAAGTACTTTGAAATAATCACCTGTGCATGGTAGGCCTTCTTTGATCATCAAAAGCATATCAAGAAAAAGAGGACAACAGTAAAACTGCAAATTATTTAGCATCTATTAACTCTATTCATGCCACTGCATTTACCTTCTTAGTGTCTTTTTTTTATGGACTCTATCCCTATGCTATCAAGATTCATCCCTCCTGGCCACCCAGATTTGTCAATTAATTTCCTGGGTAAGTATCCTATAAGCCATTTGTTCTCCGAGGCAAATACCTATGCTGTAAAGAACAGGGCTTTCTGTGTACAACCCCTACTGTCTTATGTGGTATTTGGCACACGATGAGCAAGCATGATATGTTCAAACCTCCACTCCCTTGAAATCCTTGGTCTCCACCATGGATTCTTCCATAGAGAAGGCCTGGACATACACTACCACTACTACCCCTGAAGAGAGGCAAGCAGGTTAAAGCCTTGTCACGCCTCTCCTTCCCCATGCTAACTCTAATAGGCTAGGTATCAAACCAGGACATAAGTAAGGTGAAGAAACTGAAGTAATTGATAAGGAATGACTTCCAGAGCATTCGAGACAAACCCACTCTAAACTGCATGGAAACACAGTGCCACCCCTTTCCACAACTGTGTGTGTGTGTAATGTCTTCAAGTAACTGTTGCATAAGTGTTACTAATTTTTTTAGCAAGGATTTTAAGGAGGGCAGTGTTGTATTGGAAAATTTACATCGACATTGCAGTTGCACATAGACAAAGACAAACACAGCAATGAATTACCTTAGAAGCGTTGACTGTAGTTCTGTTCAAGCCAGCAAGTGATCTCCAAGTAAAGGATCTTTGTGGTCTTCCCATGTCACTACCATCTACCATCTGTACCACAACAGAGTAGCTAAGGAAAACAATTGGAAATTTAAAGGCAGACCCTCAGCATAAAATGTACATGTAAATTTGCACCTTAAGAACCTCTTCCGTCTTTTACACATGATGACTGCACACTAAACTGAAGCATGTTTAGATCCTAAGATGAAGTCCATGTGTGTGGCACTGGTTTAGCTTGAGTCATATTACAAGTACCAATTTTATAGACAAGGTCCCCAGTCTACAAACACAGGATTATTCAAATTTATGGCACACTAAAGTACTATGTTCTTACTGTACCAAATCATATGAAACAGCAACTTTATAGGTACGTCTTCAATTAAGAATATCCCTCTCTTGATCTGGTTACCTTTCTCTGAAACTGTAGCATTAAGTAGCAAGCTTGCCCAATACCAGTGCATGCAGTGATATCAATGTCTACTCTAGTAGAGCTAATCTAACCCATGAGCTTGCCAGTTTACCCCAACCATCTACAGTGATCTGTATCGATGCATACGTACGTGTGTGTGTGTGTGTGTGTGTGTGTGTGTGTGTGTGTGTGTGTGTGTATATATATATATATATATATATATATATATATATATATATATAGTTTCATAGTTTAGTACTAGGCTATCTGCCCTGGGGCATTTATAAGCCTAGCCATAGTGATGTGGCTTTCGCCACCCCATGTAATGGTACAAAAGTGTACAGAATAGATTTAGAATACTGTGTCTCTGTCTAGTAGTGACACAGTGAAGACCCCCTTACATAATAGAATTAGTTTACTGTGCCGCTGTCTAGTGTACAGAATAGATGTAGAATACTGTGCCTCTGTCTAGTAGTGACACAGAGATGACCCCTGGGGTAAACCTACGATCTCCCATCCACTCGTCAAGTTTTCTCTTGAAGAGAGTCAGTGAGGGGCTCTGCCTAACATGAACTGGGATTCTGTTCCAGAGTATGGGAAGCCTCTGAGTTATGAATCTGTCCCTCCAGCATGTCCTATTCATATTTGTGCTGAGGTTTAAATCTTTAGCTCTCGTGGTTCTGATGGATTTGGATTTTTTGAGGTGGAGCATGTCCATCAATTCCTGACTGGACATGACCTTGTACGTCAGGCACAGA
The DNA here is from genome assembly GCF_019279795.1 of Protopterus annectens. Lineage (NCBI taxonomy): Eukaryota > Metazoa > Chordata > Ceratodontiformes > Protopteridae > Protopterus > Protopterus annectens. The sequence goes on along the minus strand of NC_056739.1, from coordinate 1,530,103,295 downwards.
TCACCTCTGAGTAGGTGGTATTCTACTGAATAGAGCTGGAGTTTCTTTAGTCTGGCCGCATATGACATATGTTGGAGACCCTTGATTCTCTTGGTGAGGTACTTTTGGGGTCTCTCTAGCTGCTGTAAGTGCCGGGTGAGGTACATACCAAATGGGGTATTGTAGGTTCATAGGTTTATACTAGGCTATCTGCCCTAAGGCATTTATAAGCCTAGCCCAAAGTTTTGTGGCTTACGCCACCCCTTATGTTAAAAAATACTGTGCCCGTTAGTTTGTTGTGCCTCTGTCCAGCAGTGACACAGAGATGATTCCCGGGGTAAACCTACGATCTCCCATCCACCGGTCAAGATTTCTCTTGAACAGAGCCAGCGAGGTGCTCTGCCTCACATGGACCGGGATTTTATTCCACAGCATAGGGAGTCTCTGGGTGACAAATCTATCCCTCCAGCATGTCCTATTTATATCCATGCTAAGGTTTAAGTCGCTTGCTCTAGTGGATCTGGTAGATTTGGATTTTTTGAGGTGGAGCATGTCCATTAATTCCGGGTTGGACATGGCCTTGTATGCCAGGCACAGGTCACCTCTGAGCAGACGGTATGCGACTGAATAGAGCTGGAGTTTCTTCAGTCTGGCAGCATATGACAGATTTTGGAGTCCCTTTATCCTTTTGGTGAGGAACTTTTGGGGTCTCTCCAATTGCTGCAGGTGTTGGGTGAGATACATCCCGAATGGGGCATTGTACTCGATTATTGGTCTGATAAGTGAAGAGTGCAGGGGAACAATGACCTCACTTGATCTGGATGTGAATCCCTTCATGATCAGGTGGGCAATGTAGAAGGTCTTTCTAACCACTTTAGCAATGTGAGTGTCAAAAGAAAGGCCACTGTCAACCTGGGTCCCCAGGTCCCTGATAACCTCTTCTGTGCTTAGTGGATTGCCACCTATATGGTAGCTTGGGGTTACCTTGTTTTTCCCGAAGGGTATGACTATACATTTTTTGGCATTTAACTTCAGGCCATGGCTCTGTCACCAGCTATCAGTTTCCGTGAGACCCCTCTGAAGGATATCTGTGTCCGATGTACTTTCCACTATGGCGCCCAGTTTGCAGTCATCTGCAAACTTTGTCAGCCATAGTCCTCCTATGTTTGCCTGTACTTCTGAGAAGTAGATGCCGAACAACAGGGGGCCAAGGACTGAGCCCTGTGGGACACCACTTGTGACCGGCTTGGAGTCTGACATGGCGCCAGCAACTCTAACCCTGTGGGTTTCGTCCTTTAGCCAGTTTGCAACCCATCTTGTGACATATGGGTTTACATTTAAGCTGGTAAGTTTCTCTATAATACCCGAGTGGGGTATTGTGTCGAAAGCTTTTGCAAGGTCAAGGTAGGCTGTGTGGACTGCCTTTCCTTCATCAATGGCCTTGGTGACTGTTTCGAAGAAGTCGACCAAGTTCAAAAGGCATGATCTGCCCTTGACAAAGCCAAACTGGGTCGGGTCCAATGTCTGCAAGTCCCCTATGTCTTTGTTTATGAGTTCCATTATGATCCTCTCCATAGCTTTGCAGACCAGGCTTGTTGCTTATGGGGCGGTAATTACCAGGGTCCGTAGAGGCACCCCTTTGTGGAGTGGGACCACAGTTGCCGTACGCCACTCCTTGGGCACGTATCCTGTGGTAAGGCTAAGATTAAACAGCTGCCTTTTGTGCGGGTTTAGTTCCTCATTGAGTTCGTGTAGCACACAGCCGGGACACCATCCGTCCCACTGATGCTGTGTTTTTAGCTTTAGAGAGAGCAGCTTTCACCTGCGCATTTGAGATGTCTGGGAGGCTACACTCCGCTGGGATAGTTATCTCTCCTTTTGGGGGGGGGGGGGTGAAGTTTGCACTGAACCTGTCTGTCAGTATGTTGGCAATGTCTGTGGGTTCAGTGATTTTTGTATCATTTTGGACTAATTCTGAGCATATCTGGGAGTTTCCACCCAGGTTTCTAACATAGCTGAAGAAGGCCTTATGATTGTCTTTTGAATCTATGGCAATTTTTCTCTCAAAGTTGGCCTTGGATGATTTTAGGAGTGCTCGTATTTTTTACTAATAATGATCAAGGGTGTCTTCTCTTTTATGGATTTTGCTCTATCATGCAACAGCTTTCTCCTCTTATTGTAAAGTTTGTTTATGGCTGGGGTCCACCAGACTGGACGTTTGCCCTTGGTGGAAAGAGTCTTGGTTTTATTAGGGATTGCCTGATCCATGCAGTCCTGGAGGTGTTCGTAAAAGGCATTTGTAAGGGCTTCCGCAGCTTGGGTTGTGGTTTACACTGGCTCGGGGGCCTTGAAGGATACCACACCAGTCTTGAGTAGTGTGAAGTTTGCTTTAGAGAAGTTCTTCACTGTGGTCTTTTTTGTTTGGGGTGGGGGCGGGATGTGGATTTCCAGTGAGATTAGTTTATGATCTGATCTCACCAATGAGGGATATACTTCCGGTGTGGAGCATTTTGTCCACATGTTTGTGATGATGAGATCTAGTATATTTTCTCCTCTTGTGGGAAAGGTGACTAGTTGTTCCATGGCATTTGAATTTATTAACTCCAGGAACCTTTGGGCTAGAAAGTTGGGGCTTGAGTAATGTTCCCAGTCTATATTCGGGTAGTTGAAGTCACCCAATATAATGGTGTTTGGAGATACATTTATACCCTCCAGTGTCTTCAGGAAGGCTGTGTGGGGTTCCTGAGTTTGAGAGGGTGGCCTGTAGCATGCTACAAATTGTAGAGCAGTTTTGCCTATGGTTAACTGCACCTGGATTATTTCCGATGCTTTGTGCGTTGCCACCAACCTGGAGGTGTGGGTATCCTTGATAAATATGGATACACCCCCTCCTTTTGTGGTGTGGTCCGGGTTTTGGGACCGGAACGCATGATATGAGGTAAAACCTGATAGTGCCGGGGTGCTCTCAGGAGCCTTGAACCAGGTTTCAGTCACAGCACAGACATCGATATTCTCCATACTGAGAAGGGCCTCGAGTGCGTGCATTTTGAGATTTAGACTTCTGGCATTGAGCAGCATTACCCTTAGTTTCTTCCCATTTTTGTTTTCTAGGGTGGTAGGTTTAGAATTTGAGCCTTGCCTAAAAAAGGCACTATGGGGGTGGCAAGAGCCTTAGCCAATATCCGAATCCCAGGGTGACAGGTGCAAGCCGTCCCTTGAAGCAGCGTGGCTTGTCAAGCATGTCATCCCAGGCAGACAGACACTGGATCCCCTTTGAATGACACCAGAAATTAAGCCAATTGTTAAAGCTGATCATCTTGTCTCTATGTTGTGGCATCATTCTTGGTGAAGGAAGGATACTGCTCAGGGTCAGGGTCATACCTGCCTGGGCTACATAATCAGAGAGCTCCTCTATGTCTCTTTTCATGTAGTCCAGGGAGGTATGTCTCAGGTCGTTCACACCAGCATGGACAATGACTGTGTCATATTTGTACTTGCTGTGGAGTGACCCGAGTGCTTGTGTTGTGGCAGATTCTAGCACCCGATAGGCAGCTTACTGTGACCCTCTCCTTGTTCAGCCTGGTGAGTGGGACGTCAGTGTGTCTGACTATGGAGTCACCTATGACAAGTATGTTTGGTGTTGTATTTGGCCTTAAGGGCTGTGACTGCTTTGCACACTGATTTTGTGGTTTATGTGTTGCCTGTGGTGTGTCATGAGGTGGCAGTTGCTTGGGCGTCTGCTTTGGAGGCCTCTGCTGTTTAGGTAAATTTTTGCTCAGAGCCTCCGAGTATGTCTTTGTGTGTTTATGTGTTTGATTCATTGTTGTGATAGCTTTATGTGAGACTGGTTTTGTGGTGTGTGTAGTTGCCTTCTCCTCCTGTCTGGTCTTGCCAGTCCTAAGTTGAGAGAGCTCAGCCTCCAGTTTGGCCAAATAGCTGCATCTCTCGCAAGTATTTGTGTTATGTGGGAGGAGGAGAGGGTTGTCTGTGTACATGAGGCAATTGTAACATTGCCTCAATATTCCCAGATTCACCAACTGGACAGGAGAGGACGCCAGCATCTGGCCCTTCGACATGCTAGAGAAATTAAGAATTTAGGGGTGTAACTGAATAAGAGAGGACTTAGTAAGGAAGTGGGTACTCCTGGAGGTTCGCTAGTGAGGGACTTTGTATAATACAGAAGTGCTAAACCTGAAAAGAAGATGCTTTTAAGACAAGTGCTGAGCTTTTTTTTTTTTGGAGAAAAAAAAAAAGCTTTTAGGAACAAGTGCTGCGCTTTTTAGTTAAGGGATATACTGTTTAGATTACTAGTAGAGCAGTTCTAAGGGAAAAAATGAAGAACAGACTTTATGGAGCCAGAAAAAGTTTAACCTCGTTAAACCAGTGCTGCCCGATGCTGCTCTAGTGGCAACTCCGCGCTAAAGCGTGCTTGATAGCAGGGGCTGGAAAGAGCCAGGAATTGACCCAAAACGGCCAATAAAACTACAGTTTCAAGTCAGTAACCACTCCAACGGGGCAGGGAAGCTGCTCAATGTTTTTCACTGCCACTGATCAACAGAGAGACTTTCCTTTAGCCCAAGTAAAATGGCCTCACAGAAACTTACAAACAGTTCAAGAACAGCAAGCCTGTAACTGAACTTTTTTAAATCTCAGAAAAGTGGGAAAAAAGCAAGATTTTTTTTTTTTTTGTTTTTTCAGAGATAGCAGAGGTTCACAAGTAATATCAAGTTATAACAGTGCAGTAAATGACCCCACACAAGAGTGCTAGGCCAAAGACAGAAAATATGCAAGTTTTGAGAAAAAAACGATTTTAAAATAAGTACAAACAGGAAATTCAGTAAACAGCTTTTGGTTGTGCTCTAAATACAGCTACTAATGCAGAAATCAAGTTTAACAAGCCAGAAAATGCTCAAACTAGGCAACTATGCAGAAAAACTTAGCAAATAAACAGAGGAAAAATACTTAAAATCTCAAAAGTGGCTCCTTTCTTCTCTCAGTGTTTTCTCCTCTTGGTGGGTGCTTCACCAACAGCCAACAAGCCTGAAAAGACGCCAAAACCACGAGGCAACTAGGTTTTAAGAGAGGAAGATGGAGTTATGGAAATGACCCCTATTAGTCAATAAAACTACAGTTTCAAGCCAGTAACCACTCCCACGGGGGGCAGGGAAGCTGCTCAATGTTTTTCACTGGCCACTGATCAACAGAGAGACTTTCCTTTAGCCCAAGCAAAAATGGCCTCACAGAAACTTACAAACAGTTCAAGAACAGCAAGCCTGTAACTGAACTTTTTTAAATCTCAGAAAAGTGGGAAAAAAGCAAGATTTTTTTTTTTGTTGTACTCAATCATGGGCCTGATAAGGGATGAGTATAAGGGTACAATGACCTCCTTTGATCTGGATGTGAATCCCTTCATGATAAGGTGGGCAAGGTAGAAAGTCTTTCTAACCACATTGGCAACATGGGTGTCAAATGAGAGATCACTATCGACTTGGGTCCCCAGATCTCCGATTACTTTTTCCGTACTCAGTGGGTTACTGTCTATGTGATAATTTGTGGGTACTTTGTTTTTCCCAAAGGGGATGACTATACATTTTTTGGCATTTAGTTTAAGGCCATGACTCCGGCACCAGTTGTCCGTTTCAGTGAGGCCTTTCTATAGGATGTATGTGTCAGCTGGTGTATTGACTATGGCGCCTAGTTTGCAGTCATCTGCGAACTTTGTCAGCCACAACCCTCCCATGTTTGCATTCACATCTGAGAAATAAATGCCGAACAAGAGGGGTCCCAGGACAGAGCCCTGTGGGACACCACTTGTGACCGGCTTTGAGTCTGACATGGCTCCAGTGATTTTGACTTTATGGGTTCTATCCTTTAGCCAGTTTGCAATCCATCTTGTGACATATGGATTTACATTTAAGCTGTTGAGCTTGTCTATGATGCCTGAGTGGGGTATTGTGTCGAAAGCTTTAGCCAAGTCCAGGTAGGCTGTATAGACTGCTTTGCCCTCATCAATGGCTCTAGTGACTGTTTCGAAAAAGTCAACCAGGTTCAAAAGGCAGGATCTGCCCTTTACAAAGCCGAACTGGGTGGGATCAAGTGTCTAAGTCCCCAATGTCGCTGTTTATGAGTTCCATAATGATTCTTTCCACAGCTTTGCAGACCAGGCTGGTTAGGCTTATGGGGCGGTAGTTACCAGGATCTGTAGAGGTGCCTCCCTTTGTGGAGTGGGACTACTGTTGCTGTACGCCAGTGCTCAGGTACATATATCCTGTAGTAAGGCTAAGGTTAAATAGCATTTTTATGTGCGGGTTTAGCTCCTCTTGAAGTTCATATAGCACACAACCCGGGATACCGTCAGGTCCCATTGATGCTGTGTTTTTAGCTTTGCTGAGGGCGGTTCTCACCTGGACATCTGAGATGACAGGGAGGTTACATTCAGCTGGGATAAGTATTTCTTCTTTTGGGGGTGAGGGAGGGGAGAAATTTGCACTGAACCTGTCTGCCAGAATGTTGGCAATATCTGTGGGTTCAGTGTATTTTTTTGTCATTGTGAACTAACTCTGAACATATCTGAGTTTCCGCCCAGGTTTCTAACATAGCAGAAGGCGGCCTTGTGGTTATCTTTAGTGTCCATAGCGATTTTTCTCTCAAAATTGGCCTTGGATGTTTTTATGAGAGAACGTAGCTTTCTACTAGTGCTGATCAGAGTTGCCTTCTCGTTATGGGATTTTGCTCTGTCGTGCAGTAGCTTCCTTCTTTTGTTATACAATTTGTTTATGGCTGGGGTCCACCAGACAGGACGCCTGCCCTTGGTGGAGAGGGTCTTGGTTTTATTTGGGATTGCATGATCCATGCATTCTTGGAGATATCAGTAGAAAGCATTTGTGAAGGATTCTGCATTGTGGGATGTGGTTTCCACTGGCCCAGTGGGCTTAAAGGATACCATCTCAGTTTTAAGAAGTGTAAAGTTGGCTTTTGAGAAGTTTTTCACTGTAGTCTTATGTGTTGGGGGTGGAGGTGGGATATGTATATCAAGGGTGATTAGTTTGTGGTCAGATCTCACTAGTGAGGGGTATACTTCTGGTGTGGAGCACTTTTTCCCCATGTTTGTGATGATCAGGTCTAGTATATTATCTCCCCTTGTGGGAGAGGTGACTAGCTGTTCCATTGCATTTGAATTTATGAATTCCAGGAACCTTTGGGCTAGGGTGTTTGGGCTAGAATAATGCACCCAGTCTATGTTAGGGTAGTTGAAGTCACCCAATATGATGGTGTTTGGTGAGACATTCATATCCTCCAATGTCTTCAGGAAGGCTGAATGGGGTTCCTGAGGTTGGGAGGGTGGTCTGTAACATGCTACCAGTTGTATGGCAGTTTTGCCTACGGTTAGTTGCACCTGGATGGTCTCTGATGCTTCATGTGTTGCCACTAACCTGGAGGTGTGGGTGTCCTTGATGAATATGGACACTCCCCCTCCTTTTTTGGTTTGGCCCGAGTTTTGGGGCCGAAAAGCATGATACGAGGTATAGCCTGGTAGCGCTGGGGTGCTCTCAGGAGCCTTGAACCAGGTCTCAGTTACTGCACAGACATCGATGTTCTCCATACTGAGGAGTGCTGTGAGAGCCTGCATCTTGAGATTTAGACTTCTGGCATTGAGCAGCATTACCCTTAACTTTTTTCCATTTTTGTTTTCTAAGGAGGTGGGTTTGTCTTTTGAGCCTTGCCTAAAAAAGGCACTATGGGGGTGGCAAGAGCCTTGGCCAATATCTGGAAGCCCAGTGGTGACAGATGCAAGCCGTCCCTTGCGAAGCAGCGTGGCTTGTCCAGCATGTCATCCCAAGCAGACAGACATTGGATCCCCCTAGAATGACACCAGTATTTGAGCCAATTATTAAAGCTGATCATCTTGTCTTTGTATTGTGGCATCATTCTTGATGAGGGCAAGATGCTGCTCAGGGTCAGGGTCATACCAGCCTGGGCTACATAATCGGAGAGCTCCTCTATGTCACTTTTCATATAGTCCAGGGAGGTACGTCTCAGGTCATTCACGCCGGCATGGACAACGACAGTCATATTTGTACTTGCTTTGGAGTGACCTGAGTGCGTGTGTTATGTGGCAGATCCTAGCTCCCGATAGGCAGCGCACCGTTACCCTCTCCTTGTTCAGCCTGGTAAGCGGAACGTCAGTGTGTCTGACTATAGAGTCACCTATTACTAGTGTATCAGGCATGGTGTTTGGAATTAAGG
>NC_056739.1:1530062569-1530090069 GCF_019279795.1 Protopterus annectens | reverse complement strand
GTCCCACCTTGTTTGCTGATGTACCACACAACTGACATGTTGTCAGTCTAAATCACAACTGAGCCTAGAGGAAAAAGGGAGTGGAGTGCTTGCAATGCTAAAAGTGCCACCCTCATCTCTGTAATGCTGATATGCAGATTCGTCTCCTGGGGAATTCATGTTCCTGGAACTGTCTGAATCAGGTAATGCCCCCATCCGAGATTGGAGGTGTCCGTGGTAGTGAAGGGAGTGGGGAGAATGAATGGTTAACCTTGTGCAACTTCTGGGTCACGAAGCTACCACAATAGGGAATTTCTGTAAACCCGTGACAATCTTATAGGATGGTTCAGAGGTTGGTGCATGAAGGACCACTGAAGTGACAATGTCCACTACAGAATTCTCATGTGTAAACAAGCTGTTGGTAGTAACGTTACTGTTGTGGCCATACAGCCCTAAGCCTTGAGGACAAGATTTGCTGGAGGGACTGGAAAAGCTAGCAGTTATCTGATGTACACCCTTAGCGAATGAATCCTGTCTGGCGAGAGATATGCCAGGGTTTTGTTTGTGTCCAAACGAGCTCCTACAAAATCTATGGCTTGTTCTAGTTGTATTTGCGATTTCTGAAAATTGATAGTGATCCCTAAGGGTGGGGCTAACTTCAAGAGAACGTCTCTGGCCTGAACCAGTAGATGATTGGTTGCTGTGACTAGCAGCCAGTTGTCTTGATAAGGAAGCACATGGAATCCTTGCATTCTGAGATGAGCTACAACTGCAGTCATGCATTTGATGAACACCCTGGGGACTGTGGTGAGACCAAATGGAAATCCTCGGAACTGGTAGTGGTTGGCTTCCTGCCTGAAATGGAGGAACCTTCTGGAGCACCTGTTCATATTGATATGATAGTACACATCCTTCAGGTCTACTGAGCACATCCAGTCGTCCATCTGTAGAAGGGGAAGGATGGACTGAACCATGACCATCCTGAACTCCGTGTGCTTCACAGAGTTGTTCAGAAAGGTCAGGTCAAGTATGGGCCTGGGGACCCCCATTTTCTTTGGAACTAAAAAGAACCAGGAGTAGATTCCTGATCCACACTGGTCTGGAGGGACCTCCTGGGTGACTCTTTTTTTTTTAAGTAACTTTGCATTTCTAAAGTTGCTGTCTCCCTCTGTTTGGGTGGTACATTAGGGAGGGTTAGTTTTAGTTTGGGGAGGTTTAAAAAGGGAATGGAGTAAACTCTGGATATGATTCATTGCACCCATCTGTCATTCGTGATGGCTAACAAGGCATCTAGGTGCGAGGAACAATGTCCCCCGACTGCCTCCAGAGAGGGACAGTTGAGCAACCCTTCAGGGATGCTGCAAGGGTTTCTCTGAATAAGTAGCTCAAGATCCTTGATACTGCTAACCTCCACTACCATGTGGGCGGCATCTAACACCCAAATTATCTCCCCCGCCCCTGGGCGGGAAAACTCTCCATGAGCATCCTGGAAAGGACCCTGAGACTTCCTGAACCACTACCTTTTCCTCCATGCTGGTTCATGGAAAACGATATTTGCAGGGTAGAGAAACAGATCCCGATCGCAGACCAGGTCTTTCATTTCCTTCTCGCTGCGGGAGAGGGTGTCTAGTAATGTTAGTGCAAAGAGGGAGGAACTGTCAAGGGAATGATGCCTTAAAGGGTTCCGCACAGTCACACAGCTGCATTCAGGCATGATGCCAAATGGCAATACCAGAACCGGCTGCCCTGCAGGTATCCTCAACTGCATGAGACATGAGCCTCATGGATGCATTAGTATGGACTGCAGAGTGGCCATATGGAAGGAGAAGGAATTCCACTCCTCTGCCATCATGGAGTCAGGGCTAGAGCTAGAGAGTTTCTTAAGCAAGTCCCTCTGTAGCCTCGTAAAGTGGGAAAGATAGTTCAACGCTCTGAGGGTGAAAGTAGAAGTGTAAACACTTTTTCCAAATCTGTCCATAGCCCTAAACTTCCTGTTAGGGGGATGGACAGTAGAGCTTTCCTGGGTAAGCTCTTTCTTGATGGCTGCCACAACCACCATGGTATCTATTGGAATGCCCTTCGTCCAGTGGGATCTATCCTGGGGGCACTAAGAATTTTGTCACTCTTTTAGGGATCAGCTCTGCAGCATCTGGTTCATTCCATTCTCTTGCAGACACCAGGTCTGCTAGGGGGTCTGCAGGGGGGGTGGGCACACCTAGGATGCAGACGGGCCGGTCCCGAAGACCTCTAGGAACACAGACTCATCTTGGGTGGGGTTTTGGGCTGACCAGCCACCTCTCTGATGAAGGATTTCCACAATGTCTGTAAAGGATTTGCCAGGTGGAGATCTAGAGGACCCCTTCCCTTAATCGAAATCAGTGTCTGTCATGAGAGATTCTTCTACTGAATTTAGGTGTCTTATTTTCCACCTTTTCTTCTGAGGGGACTCCTTGGTGGGGTTTTCCAGGGAGGTGTCGAAAGAAACTTGGGCTTCCATAAGTGGAAGAGACAGGAGGCCCTGTAGGGCCAGCTGTGTCAATGGCAGAAGTGATGACACACAGCCCAGAAGTAGTAGGGGAGGATCCGATATGGAAGAAACCGGGAACCTCCTAGGAATGGAGAGGGCCCTCTCCACCTCAAAGGCTGAGGGATTGCCAGAATTAAGAGAATCCTCCCCTGCCCCTAAGGAGCAGAAACAGACCATCTCTGACCTCCAGTAATCCTCCACTCTGAGGCAGGAGTCTGTGTCGAGCTGTGGAACACTGAGGTGCCGAGACAGCTTTGAGAACTTTGGAGTTGAAGTCATCCCCTGGGAATCAATGTTGAGGTTTCAGCTTAGAAATGCTCTAGGCACCAATGTGGTCAGCACAGAGCAAGTCAGAGAAGCAGCTGGGCTCAAAGTTGAGACAAATATTGGACCTGAAGTCTCGGCCCTTGGGATCGACGGATCCAGGAGCTCCGAAGCAGCATGGCAGATCATATAAGGACATAGTATTTTGCAGAGGGATGCTCTGCTTGCAAATCTCATTGGGTATGGAGCTGGAATGACTCCCATCTGGATCTGCACGTGGAGAAAATTCCTCATCAATTTCTGCTCCTCATTTCCTGACAAGCTCCGAGAGGACCTGATGGAAGAGGTGATGGAGGAAGGCCTGGAGTGAGGTCTGGGAGAGACATCCTGAAGAGATGTACTCAGCACATATGGCTCCTGCCTCGATGTGATGACTGGGGCTCAGAGCATAGGGGTAGCTGCAGAAGTCGGAGGTGAAGGGCTTTGCTCCAACGTTCTTGAGGCCTTTTTGGCAGACTCTGAAAGACCTACAGTGGAGGGGTCTCTGGCCTTCTTAGGTTTCTTAGTGGGGGGTTTGAGCCCCTGAGACAGAAAGGATAGCTGTGGAGGGAGGTGGAATAAGCCTTCTCAAAACCAGCTTACGCCTTCTATTTGCAAAAGCCCAAGTGAGGAAGGCCTTGCAGATGGAACACGCTACTTCGAGGTGTGCAGACCTCAGACAGTAAATGACTCCCTGTGGGCATCAGAGATGGGGATTCTGTGCCCACAAGCAGTGCATTTCTTAAAAACTATGGGTTAATTGGATTTCTTCAATATAGTAGAAAGAAGAGAAGAAGAAGGCACAACAGAGAACACAAGTGGCAAGATAGAGAACTAAGCTAGAGAGTTTTTTTAACCAATATATAGTTAAAGGGAAGGGTAGGAAGGAAAAATTACAGTTTTGTACCTACCATAAATGTAGATGTCCGACAGATATGCAACTGCAGTCCTTACATATGGGTTGTCCTGCCTCAGGCAGCCCTCGGTCGGCCGGATTCCAAAGTCTGGGTCCGACGTCGGCTGATGTCGCCTCCTCCCCGACGTCAGAGTGGCTGGGGTATAAAAGCATCAGCCGACGTCATCTTCCTCAGTGTTTCTTGCCCCAGATGCCAGGTGCCCTCCAAGGAAGGCCAAAATTAGAACTGGATAAAAAATTCCAGACATACACAATAGCAATAAACAGATACACCATAACAGATATCCCCAGCTAAGTATAAAAGGAGGGAAGTGGACCCAATACACAGAGGGGTAGGAGGGAGGGAAAACCTGACTGCAGTTGCATATCTATCGGACATCTACATTTATGGTAGGTACAAAACTGTACTATGTCCTTCAAGAATGCAGCTGCAGTCCTTACATATGGGTTGAATACCATAGCCAAGCTGGGGGTGGTAGGCTCTAAGACAAGGATGGTGTAGCTAAAATGCCCTGCAGGACTGCCGAAGCAAAGCCTGCTCGGGATCTGGAATATAAAGGGAGGTTGTAGTGCTTGGAAAATGTATGCACGGAGCTCCATGTAGCAGCTTCTAGAATGTCTTTTGTAGCCACCCCTCTTAGGAAGGCTGTGGAGGTGGCTGTAACTCTGGTGGAGTGTGGCCTGATATTGGCTGGCACACCCTTTCCATGGAAAGAATAACAGAATCTGATGCAATGTCCAATCCATTTTGAAATTGTTTGTTTGGAAATTGCTTTTCCTTGCACTCCAGGAGCGTAAGCTACAAATAGTTGGTCAGACTTTCTGTTGGCCTTTGTTCTGTCCAAGTAGTAGCGTAGTTGTCTGTGAATGTCCAAAGTGTGCAGCAGCTTTTCCCCTTTATTTTGAGGATTGGGGAAGAAAGTAGGCAGGTGAATTGCTTGATTTAGAGACACCCTGGATATCACACTTTTGGCATAAAAGAAGGATTGGTTCTTAAAGAAACCCTGTCCTGATGAAAAATGAGGAATGGAGGTACTGCCATGAGGGCCTGTATCTCCGAAACTCTTCTTGCTGAGGTTATTGCCAACAGGAAAACTGTTTTCCAGGAAAGAAATTGCAATTCTGAAGATGCTGCTAGTTCAAAGGGAGGAAGAGTTAATTTTTCCAACACGAAATTGAGGTCCCATGCAGGTACTGGTGGTTTTCTGGGAGGTTTGATATTCTTTACCCCTCTTAGAAATTGTCTTAGCAAAGGATGTGAAAACACAGGTGGATCAGTGTTGTATCTTGCTGAAATTGCTGAAGCGTGTATTTTTATGGAAGAATAGGTAAGTCCATTATGCAGCATGTCTGCCAAGTATTCCAATATCTGTGGGATGCTCATTACTGATGCATTCTGTCCCTTGTTGGTATTCCAGATGTTGAATCTCTTCCATTTGGCTGAATAAGTTATTCTGGTGGAAGGTCTGCGCGCTTCCAATAATATCTGTTGAACTTCCTTGGAGAGAGAGATATGGGGAGAAATCATGGGACCCTCCAAGTTGTCAGCTGCAGGGTTTGCAGGTTGGGATGAACCGTCCTGTAATTGTGCTGAGTCAAGAGTGGAGACCATTGAGGCAGGGGCCATGGTTTGGTGCAAGTTATGCTCCTTAGTAATGGATACCAGTGCTGTCTTGGCCAATCTGGAGCTATTAAGATGCCTTTCGGTTGCTCTGCTTTGATCTTCAATAACACCTTGGTCATCAATGGTAGAGGTGGGAATGCATAGATTGTTAGAGAGTTCCAGCTGAATGAGAGAGCATCTATTTTCCAGGCTTGTGGATGGTGTGACCTCGAGCAGAACTTTTTCAGATGATGATTGAGGTGGGAGGCAGAGAGATCTATGTCCGGCCTCCCCCATGCAGAAGTTATTTGTGCAAAAATGTCTGGATGCAAGATCCATTCGTGTGGATCCAGGATGTTTCTGCTTAGACTGTCCGCTAGAACATTGTCCCTGCCCGGAACAAACTGGGATTGTAGCTGTATGTTCAGTTTCAGGGATTTTTCCCAAAGAGTCATTGTTAGTCTGCAAAGGGGGTAAGAATGAGTACCTCCCTGCTTGTTTATGTACCACATAACAGTGGTGTTGTATGCCTTTATTAGTAGATGACCTTGTTGAAGATATTTTCCGAAGGCCTCAATTGCATGCATTACTGCTAACATCTCTTTTTGATTGATGTGCGGATGTACTTCCTGGGGAGTCCATTGCCCTTGAATACATCTGCCCTTCATGTGCACCCCCCATCCATGGTCTGAGGCGTTTGTTGTAATGGTTTGGCTTGTTTGAGGCTTGTTGAAAGGCATACCTTTGTTTAACTGGCTTGCTTGGGCCCACCACAAAAATTCCCTTTGTAGACATGGAATGAGTGGGATAATTGCTTCTAAGTTGTGGCTGTGTTGAGACCATAAACTTTTTAGGTACCATTGTAATTTTCTCACGTGTAGTCTTGCCAGTGGAATCAGTAGAATGCAAGATGCCATGAAACCCAGGGCCTGCAGGAATTTCCTTGCAGTCATCTGGGTGAGCTTTGCTAGGCTCTTGAAGTAATGTGGTAATTGTTCTTGCTTCTCTTCTGTGAGGTAAACCATTTGTGATTCTGTGTCTAGTTTGGCTCCTAGAAAAGTTATTTGTTGGGATGGCAGTAGTCTTGATTTTTGTAAGTTGACTGTGTATCCCAAAGCCTGTAGTAAGTGAATGACATAATTCAAGTTTTTTGTCAAGGCTTGCTTGCTGTTCGCTTGTATAAGGCAGTCGTCCAGGTAAGGGTATATTTGTATCCCCTGGAGTCTGCAGTGTGCAATTACTGATGCCAGGCATTTCGTTAATACTCTGGGCGCAGTAGATAAGCCAAAAGGCAATACTGAGAATTGATAATGCTCTGACCCTGCAAGAAATCTGAGGTATCTTCTGCAACTGTGTCTGATTGGGACATGCAGGTATGCCTCCTTGAGGTCCAGAGTAACCAGCCAAGACCCCTTGCCCAGCATGGGAAGGAGTTGCTGTAGCGTCAGCATTTTGAATTTTGGTACAATGAGAAAAGTGTTTAGAGCGGACAAGTCCAGTATAGGTCTCCATTGCTTTTCTTTTCTTGGAACAAGGAACAGTCTTGAGTAAAATCCCTGGCCTTGTTCCTGAGGAGGACCCTTTTCTATTGCTTTGATTTGTCTCAGCTTTGAAACTTGTTCGAATGCCTCTGCCCTTTGATTTTGCGGCAGGTTTGGCATGCCTTGTCTTGTTGGTAAAGTATGGAAGTGGAACCTGTAGCCTTGGTCTATTATGTCCAGAATCCATTTGTCCTTTGTTAAAATGTGCCAATTTTTTGAAAATAAGGATAATTTTCCGCCTAAAGGTGCTTCTCTTTGAGCCTTGGTCGGCGGTGTCAAAGGCAAGTCATTGTGATTGTCCCTGTGGAGCAGGGGAAGTCCCTGCGCCACCTCTCTGATTAGTCGGTTGCCATTGGCGTCCCCTGTAGGAGCCTCTGTATTGCCCTCTTCCTCGGGCATGCCTGTTTTTTCCCCTTTGAAACTTGTCAGTGTCTGGAAAGGACCAGTTCTTAGAAGGCCAATTCCTGCTGAACCTAGGAGGCTGAACCTGGAGGAAATCCTTGACTGTTTGCACTGATTTAGCCTTTTCCTCAATTGATTTCAACACATCCTGAGCATTAGCACCAAATAGCTTGTGTTTTTCCAGAGGTGCATCTAGAAGCTTTACTTTAACATGTTCTGGTAATGGCTGTTCTTTTAACCATGCATGTCTACGTATGACTGCCCCTGTCATAGCTGCCCTACATGAAGCTTCCAATGCATCATATCCACACTGAAGAAAATGATTGCTAACCTGCTGTGTGTTGTGAACCACATCCTGCAAGGCCTTTCTATCTAAAGGCTCAGGAGAGGCTAACTTTTTCTGCAAATCATCCATCAAGAAATCCTGATACTGAAACATATGAAAAAGGCAATTGAGGGCTCTCATGGCAAGTGTGGTTGAGGTATAAACTTTTTTGCCCCACCTCTCCAGGGACCTAGCTTCCCTGTCTGAGGGCAAAGGATTCTTGGCCGTGGATGTTGTCACCCCTTTGGGCCCCTGGGAAATTGTTTCTAGATCAACAGCATGGGTCTTAAAGAAATGTTTGTGAGTTTCAGGAACCCTGTAGTATCTGTCCGGCTTGACAGGAGCAGGGGGGAGAGAATCAGGAGAAGCACTCGAATCTGAGTACACATCATCCAGAACATCTAGCACTGGATGGACAGCTAAAGGCCTGTGTTGGGGAAGCTTAAGGAAGGTACAAAGCCGTTTCCTGGAATCAGAGAATTCCTGGCCTTGCCACTGAAAGTGCTCTCTCATGGAGTGGAGAATTTCCCTCTGCATCTGAATCCTCGTAGGCCTGGAAGGACTCTTCCTGGGTATCTGAGTGATCAGAGTCACCAGAGGCTTCATCTGAAGAAAGGGTGTCTGTATGCTCAACCCTGGGCCTTTTGTCAGAAGGTGGCTGAGATCCTCTGTCAGGATGGGCCTGGGAGCCTCTGATTAAATAAATTAAATCTGCAGCTAAAGACATGATTTGTTTATCAGTAGTGGGCTGAGGCAAAGCTTTAGGAGGGTGAGACTTAGCCTGGCTAGCAGCCTTAGCACGTGTGTAGGCCTTGATAGACATTGACATAGGGGGTCTAGCTGCCCCACGTGCTGGAGTAACCTTGCCCACTGGTATGGTCTCAGGCAAATCTTGGGCTTCAGTATCTGGAGGAAAATCAACCACCGGCACCGGCGCAGGCTCCGGGGCCGGAGTGATCGGTAAAGCGGTGTCGTCGGTCCAGAGCGGTGGAACAACCGCCTCAGAAGAGACCGATGCACTCGCGGTAATTTTTGGCGTGGTGTCGGTGGAAGTCGCGGCCCGAGGGTGTCGGTCCCGGTCCTTCCGTTTTTTGGAAATATGAGGTGTCGGTTGTTCCGACGGCATGGTATAAGAGAATTTATCGCCAAAAAGTCTTCAGCAAACTCTGCCCGGTGCCTGAGGGTGCGCTTATTGAAGCAAGCACAGGCAGCACAGGCCGAGACGTCATGGTCTGGGCCAAGGCAGGGGAGGCAGTAAGAATGGAAGTCCTTATGAGGTATTTGTTTACCACAAGACAAATAGTTATTAACTTTTTCAGTTTTTTCTGACATCGGCTGAGGCAAGAAAAAGATCCCCAACGGGGTACTTAGCTTTTTTGATGACTTCGGATACGTAAAACACAGGAGCTGACCGACCGGCACTTGCGAACTGCTGCTGCTTCGGGCACCGCGCGGCAAGAAAGACTGAGGAAGATGGCGTCGGCTGATGCTTTTATACCCCAGCCGCTCTGACGTCGGGGAGGAGGCGACATCAGCCGACGTCGGACCCAGACTTTGGAATCCGGCCAACCGAGGGCTGCCTGAGGCAGGACAACCCATACATAAGGACTGCAGTTGCATTCTTGAAGGACATCAAAACAAAACAAAAGGCCAACTCACATACCACAAACCTTTAGAAAAAAATTACCCATGGAGGAGCTGTGAACAGATTTGCGATGCATTGCTGATGTGTGGCTAATGAGATCTGATGTATCTGGGGTGAGCGAAGGAGGGTAGGAGGAGCTCTAACTGGGAAGCTTTATCTTGCTAATGGCAGAGTTGGTTTTGAAGGCAGAACCGTAAACCCACAGGATTTGGATGAGTACATCCATCCTCGTGAACCAGCAGGACTGAAACCACAGGCTTTGAGGTCATTCAACATCTAGAATTTTTTCAGACTGATCGCATCTCCCTTTTACCCATCAATCTGACAGCATCTTCTTCAGATATGTGTGCTACATCACTGAAGATTATTAACTCTTCTCCAGGAAAAGCCAATTCATTAGTCAGGGGGAAGGAAGGTAGTTAGACTGATGAGGACATATGCGGTCATCCAGATCTATCTATTATTGCATCTGGGCTGGGGAGGCCCATCCTCCTGAGTGGTTATCATGGACAGAGGCCTTTGATCACTGTGGTTTCAAAGAATGACCTAATCTTGGGAGGCCAAAACCCAGTGAAGCCCATTCAGCAACAGAACCACAAAATATCTAATAATAAATTTCTGAAAAATAATAAAAACAAAACAGGCACAGGGAACCCAGCAAAAGGACAAAATTCCTTTTAATCCAACACGGACACAAACGAAAAGACATGTAGCAACAATAACGCTGTACAAACAATTCCTCATACGTTTTCATCAAAATGAACTTCTTTAGATAAACATGACCTCTAAAATCAATTTAATAAATATCCCACTCCATTTAAATAAACCAATAAGAAAATAAGAAGTTATGTACTCACCATAACCTTTGGGTCTTGGATCCGAGCCAGCAACTTATTTTACAGCTTATGGATCTGAGCTCCTAGCTCCTCCCCTTACCCATAATCCCCTGCCAACCCTGACTGACTTCAGATCAAGTTTGCCCTTATACCAAAATTCAGACCAAAAGTGTCCCGAAAGGGACCAAGAAAGGACATTCAAGAATTAACTTCTGAAGGCCAGGGGGAAGGAGGGGGGGATGGTTGCAGACAAATTAAGTCACCTACTCAGATGGAACGTTATGGTGAGTACATAACGTCTTAATCTGAAGTAGGGACTTCATTTGTCAGCAACCTTTGGGACAGAGTCCCCAGCTACCTGAATCTTGGGCGGCCATCATGGAAGGATGTTCCGGAGCACTGTGGAGCCATAGGATGCTCTCCCTCTGGAAATAACGTCCAGCTTATAATGGTTGATAAAGGTATGAGATGAGGCCCAAGTGGCTGCAGAGCAAATATCATCCAAAGATACTCTAGATCTAAAGGCAGCAGAAGTAGATATGGAGCGAGTAGAATGCGCCCGTACTCCCTGAGGTGCGGGCCTCCCAGAAGTTTCATAGGCCAGAAGAATACACTGCGAAATCCATCGTGATAAGGTGACATTAGAAATAGCTTTACCCAAATTGAATTTGACAAAGGAAATGAACAACTGATCGGATTGTCTGTGACCAGCAGTCCTATGAATGTAGAAGCGCAGTTGTCTGTGCACATCTAAGGAATGCAGCTTGTATTCTCCTTTATTCTGGTACTTAGGGAAGAAAACTGGCAGATTAATGGACCGATTGATATGGGTTTCTGAGGCCACCTTAGGAAGAAAGGAGGGATTGGTCCTGAGGTACACTCTATCCTGATGAAAAATCAAGTAGGGAGGTTTCGCACAAAGGGCCTGAAGTTCGGAAACTCTTTTTGCTGAAGTGATGGCCACAAGGAACGCCGTTTTCCAGGAAAGGTATTTAAGTTCGGCCGAGGCAGCTGGTTCAAAGGGAGGGGCAGTCAAGGCTTGAAGGACTAGTGATAGATCCCCAAGGGGGTACAGCTTCCTTGACAGGAGGCCTGAGCAGGAAAGTACCCTTGAGGAAGAAATGGCTGCCAATTGAACCTTGACCGTAGAACAGCTAGCTCCCCATTGAAAAAGTCCGGTGAGGAAATCCAAGACGGACGGTAACAAAGCCGTGAAGGGATCTATGTTATGGTGTTCCGCCCAGATGGAAAAACGCTTCCATTTACTGTGACAGACTTTTCTAGTGGAAGGTTTATGTGCTGCCACCAAGATGGCTTTAACTGGTGAAGAGATGTCGGGAGTCCTGACTAAGA
The DNA here is from genome assembly GCF_019279795.1 of Protopterus annectens. Lineage (NCBI taxonomy): Eukaryota > Metazoa > Chordata > Ceratodontiformes > Protopteridae > Protopterus > Protopterus annectens. Next base: position 1,530,078,639 of record NC_056739.1, on the reverse strand, counting down.
GTGGAACTGGAGCAGCCAAGCTGTCAGCTTCAGGTTGTCCAGATTCGGGGTTGGTAGACCTAAGGGATGGGATATTAGATCCGGAATGGGATCAAGAATCCAGGGAGGATTCACCAGATGAGACCACAGGTAAGGGAACCAAGTTTGATGAGGCCAGAATGGGGCAATGCGGATCATTCTGCTCCCCAACCAAGAGGCTTTCTGTATAAGTTTCAGCATCAGGAGTAGAGGAGGATAGGCATAAAGTAGACCGGGAGGCCAAGCATGCACTAGAGCATCTCTCGGGGTTTCCCCGAGGGGGGGAAATCAGAGCGAAAAAGCTGGAGCATTTCGTATTTGCGGGAGTGGCAAAAAAGATCGCTGTAGGGTTGCCCCCATTTGGCAAAAATCCGCTTCCCTACCTGGGAATTGAGAGACCACTTGTAAGGGGAAAGAATAGTGTGGCTGAGCTTGTCCGCCAGAATGTTGGACCGTCCCGGAATGTGCGTTGCGATAAGGAAGCGGTTGGTGGAGATCGTCCATTCCCACACCCTCATGGCCTCTTGACAGAGAGGGTAGGACCTGGTTCCCCATTGTTTGTTGATGTACCAGACAACTGACATGTTGTCCATCTGTATCGCAATAGTTCCTACGGGGAGAAGGTTCTGAAGTGCTTGCAACGCCAACAGCACCACCCTCATCTCCAGAATATTGATATGCAAGGAGGTCTCTGTGTCGTTCCACGTGCCTTGGACCATTCTGCCTGAGCAATGCCCCCCCCACCCGAGGCGAGAGGCGTCAGTGGTCACCGTGGCGAGGGGAGGCGGCGTTCAGAAGGGTCATCCCGTATGGAGGTCTGGGGACTGGAGCCACCATAAGAGGACCCTCCTGCAAGCCCTGCTGAGTGAGATAGGGTGACTGAGGGGAAGAAAAGTACAGTTTTGTACCTACCATAAATGTAGATGTTCGAAGATCCACATTGCTGCAGTCATAACCTGTGGGTAGTCCGCTGTCCTCGGTCGGCCCGAATACCAAAGAGTTAGGCTGGCGTCAGTCATGGTCGCTCAGATCTGACGTCAGTACGCCGTGGTACTAAAGCGCATGACTGACGTCATATCCTCAGTCTTTCTTGCCCCAGATGTCAGAAGGCCCTAAAAAGAAAGGCCATAGCCAAAAACAGAAAACCTCCAAACACCCATGTACAAAAAATATTTACAACTCAAACCCCACAACCACTTCAAACTACAGAGGGGAAGGAGGGAGGGTAAATTGGACTGCAGCAATGTGGATCTTCGAACATCTACATTTATGGTAGGTACAAAACTGTACTATGTTCTTCATCTCACATTGCTGCAGTCATAACCTGTGGGTAGAATCCCAAAGCAAAGGTAAAGGGAGGTTGGCAAAATCATAAAGCATTGGGAGCTGCTAACATGCCCTGTAAAACTGCAGTGGCAAACCCAGCCCTAGATTTGGAATAAAGAGGGAGATGGTAATGTTTAGAAAAAGTGTGCACTGAACTCCAAGTAGCAGCCTCCAAAATATCTTTAGTAGCTACACCCCTTAAAAAAGCAGTAGAAGTGGCAGTAGCCCTAGTGGAATGAGGTCTGATTCAGCCGGAATCTCCTTACCATGATGAGAATAACAAAAAGCAATACAATGGCCAATCCACTTAGAAATAGTTTGTTTTGAAACAGGTTTCCCCTGAGAGGCCAAAGCAAAAGAAACAAACAACTGTTGAGACTGTCTGAACCCTTTAGTCCTGCTCAAATAATAACGCAACTGCCTGTGAATATCCAAAGAGTGCAAAATTTTCTCCCCTCTATTTTGGGGATCAGCATAAAATGTAGGCAAATGAATAGATTGGTTCAAGGCCACATTTGAAACCACTTTAGGCATAAAAGTAGGGTTAGTACGCAGGGATACCCTATCCTTATGAAAAATCAGGAAGGGTTCAACAGCCATTAGAGCCTGTAATTCAGATACCCTTCTAGCAGACATAATGGCCAACAAAAAGGCAGTCTTCCAAGACAAAAACTTCAACTCAGATGTAGCCGCAGGTTCAAAAGGAGGTAAAGTGAGCTTTTCCAACACAAAATTGAGATCCCAGGAAGGAGTAGGAGCTCTACGCGGGGGTCTTATGTTCTTTGCCCCTCTAAGAAATTGCTTAAACAAAGGATGAGAGAATAATGGTGGGTCACAGTCATAGTGAGCAGAAATGGCTGCAGCATGAACTTTTACAGAGGAGAAAGACAAACCCTTGTCTAATAATTCTGTAAGATACTGAAGTGAAACACTCAAATTAGGCCCAGAAACATCAAAGCCCTTTGCTTTGCTCCAAATAAAAAATCTCCTCCATTTATCAGCATAAACTTTCCTTGTACTAGGCCTTCTGGCCTCCAAAATGACATTCAAAACTTGTTGAGGAAGCTGCGACCCTCCAGGTTCTAGAACAGAATATGCCAGGCTGTCAAATGCAGGGACTGTATCCTGACATTGAGGAAATGATTGCCTGCCTGGGACAAAAGGTGTGGAATTGATGGCAAAGGCCAAGGAGGCTCCCGTACTAAACTCCTCAGCAGAGGGTACCAGTGTTGCCGCGGCCAATCTGGAGCTATTAGAATCATGGAGGGCTTGTCCTGTCTGACCTTCAAAAGTACCTTGGGAAGGAGAGGCAGAGGAGGAAAGGCATAGACGTGAAGATTGTTCCAACTGAATGATAGAGCATCCACTTTCCAAGCTTTTGGATGAAACATCCTTGTGCAAAACTTTGGCAACTGGAAATTTAGTGGAGAAGCGAATAGATCTATGTCTGGAGTCCCCCAAATCACTGTCAACTGCCGAAATACATGAGGATCCAATTTCCACTCGTGGGGATCCACCATCTGTCTGCTCAAAACATCCGCTAAGGAGTTCTGTGCTCCTGGCAGAAACCTTGCCTGAAGAGTGAGGTGCAAACTGAGAGCAGTCTCCCACAAAATCATAGCTTGCCTGCAAAGAGGGTACGAATGGGTTCCCCCTTGCTTGTTGATGTACCACATGACAGTTGTGTTGTCTGTTTGAATCAACACTTGTCCTGGGTGAAGTAGATCCTTGAAAGCCATCAATGCAAATTGGACTGCTAACATCTCCTTCAAGTTGATATGCAAATGTTGAAGTCTGGCAGGCCACGTGTCTTGAACCCATTTTCCATTGAGGTGTGCTCCCCAAGCCTTGTCTGAGGCATCTGTCGTTAAGATCTGACTCGCCTCTGGTCGGGTCACAGAGAGTCCCTTGTTTAGGTGACATTCCTGAGCCCACCACAAAAATTCCTTTTGAATGCAAGGTATTATCGGAATGACAGTGTCCAAATCGTGGCAGTGTTGAGTCCATACACTTTTGAGATACCATTGTAGCTTCCTCATATGCAGTTTGGCATTGGGAAGTACCAGAATACAAGATGCCATGAACCCCAAGGCTTGAAGGACTGTCCTTGCAGACAGCCTGGACCGTAGAGACAATTGTTGGAAGTAAAGGGTAAGATTTCTTTGCTTGTCCGGGGTCAAAAAAGCCATCTGAGAGGCTGTATTCACTCTCACACCCAGAAAGCACATGTCCTGAGAGGGTACTAGACTGGACTTTGTTTCGTTCACAGAATACCCTAGGCACCTTAACACTGCCATAACATACTGTAGATGGTGAAGTAGCTTGTCTTTGTCTTGAGCAAGAATCAGGCAATCGTCCAAATAAGGATACATTTGTATTCCTCTTAACCTGAAAAAGGCTATCACTGGAGCCAGAACCTTTGTGAACACCCTGGGCGCAGTAGATAAGCCAAAGGGCAATGCAGAGAACTGATAATGTAAAGTCCCAGCCCGAAAACGCAGGAATCTCCTGCAACTGGGCCTGATAGGAATATGAAGATAAGCCTCTTTGAGATCCAGAGTTACCATCCAGTGATCTTTGCCTAACAGAGGAAGAAGTTGTTGCAAAGTCAGCATTTTGAATTTTGGAATGTCCAGGTATGTGTTGAGGATAGACAAATCCAGAATTGGCCTCCAAGTGTTTCCTTTCTTTGGTACAAGAAACAGGCGAGAATAAAATCCTAGGCCCACTTCTGACAGAGGGACCTGCTGTATAGCCCCCATTTGAAGAAGTAAAGAAATTTGTTTGTGAGCCTCCACCCTTTGCTGAGGAGGAACGTCTGGCATGCCGTTGAACGGAGGCAATGTGTGGAAATAAAACTTGTAGCCTCGGTCTATAATGTCCAACACCCATTTGTCCCGGGTGACTAAAAGCCAATTTTGGCTGAAGAGTGCCAACTTTCCTCCCAGAGGAGCCGCCAGACAGGAAGGATCTGGCAGCTGAAGATGCAGGTCATTGGGTCTGTTTACGAAAGGACTGGCCCCTGCCCTCACCTGTAGATTGTGCAGGGGAACTCCACGTCCTAGGCCTGAAAGAACCCTGAGCTCTGCCCCTACCACGTCTAGATCTGCCCCTAGACTGTAAATCAGAAGAAGGATAAGCCCATCCCTTAGTAGGCCAATTTCTGCTAAACTTCGGGGGCTGCACCTGCAAAAAATCCTTAACAGTCTGCATAGACTTAGCTTTGTCTTCCATTTTCTTCAAGACTGACTCCACAGGAGAACCAAACAAAACTTCAGACTGAAGGGGAGCATCCAAAATTCGAGCTTTAACATGCTCTGACAAGTTCTGATCCTTAAGCCAGGCGTGCCTACGAAAAACTGATCCAGTGGCAGCCACCCTGGAAGAAGCCTGTAAAGCATCAAAACCACACTGCAAAGAATGCTTACCCACCTGATCAGAGGCATGAACCAAATCCTGTAATTCCTTACACTCTATGCCCTCAGCCAAAGCATCTACCTTATATTTTAACTGAGTAAGGAGAAAATTCTGGTACTTCAGCATATGAAACTGGCAATTCAAAGCCCTTATTGCTAGAGTGGAAGAGGTATACACTTTTTTACCCCACCTATCCAAAGCTCTAGAATCTTTATCCATAGGAACCGGATTCTTTACAACAGAAGCCCTGACACCCTTAGGTCCCTGGCTAACAGTTTCTGGGTCAGCCCTTGGGCTCTTATACAAATATTTATGAGCCTCTGGCACTCTGTAATACCTATCTGGTTTAACCGGGGCAGGAGGCAAAGAGTCTGGATTAAGGGAAGCCTCAGAGAAAACATCCTGAACAACATCCAAAACAGGGGGTATAGCCAAGGGCCTATGTTGTGGTAAAAACAAGAATTCCCTAAGCCTCTTTCGGGAATCTGAGAAATCCTGACCTTCCCATTTAAAATGCTCCCTCATAGAATGCAGGGTTTCTGAAAAGAAAAATCCTCTGGAGGAGAAGCAGAAGGACTAGAATCCTCTGCGTCTGAATCAGAATAAGGAGGAAAATCCTGAATGTCTTCAGCCAAAGACTCTGAGTAATCTGAAGAATGTTCCAAACCTTCCACCTCTGGCTCCACCCTAGGCCTTTTATCTGGAGGGGGCAAAGAACCTCTGATTAAAGTAATCAAATCTTCTGCCATTTTAAGCATGTGTTTTCTAGGTACAGAACCTGCAGAGCTAGGACTGACGCCAGAGGAAGACAAACTAGGCCTGACCTTGGAAGGTACCTTAGAGACAGAAGGGGAAGGCCTAGCCACCTTATGCAAAGAAGGGAGTACAGTAACCTGAGAGGCCCCCTCAGCCTGACCCGACTCCTGAGAGGCCACATCTTGCAAAATTAAAGGCTCCCCCTGAGACTCAGCTGAAACCTCAGCTGGATCCACAGATTCCACCGTAGTTTCTAAAGAACCGGCGTCCGGAACGGACGACTCATCCTGCTTGGACTTTAACGATTTTTCCTTGCGCTTCTTAGCGGTAGCGGGCGGAGGATCCGACGGCATATTGTAATTACACCGCTTACCGAAGACAAGCCTAGTGCAATCTAACCTACGTTTAATGGTGCGCTTATTAAATCTAGCACAAAAGCGACACCCGACTACGTCGTGCTCAGGCCCCAAGCAAGGAATACAGAGAGTGGTAATCCCTATGAGGTATCTGTTTCCCACAAGAAATACAATTATTCACTTTTTCTGACATCCGGATTTAACTGAGGCAAGAAAAGACAAAAATATTCCCCAACGGGGTACTTAGCCCAACGTGGTTTTCGGTCTGAAACTCAGAATACGAAAATTTCAGGACGCCGAATGGCACTTGCAAACGCTGCTTCTGCTTCGGACCACGCGGCAAGAAAGACTGAGGATATGACGTCGGTCATGCGCTTTAGTACCACGGCGTACTGACGTTAGATCTGAGCGACCATGACCGACGCCAGCCTAACTCTTTGGTATTCGGGCCGACAGAGGACAGCGGACTACCCACAGGTTATGACTGCAGCAATGTGAGATGAAGAACATCTGAAAGGACCATTGGACTAAAAGGGTCCACTGTAGCACTCTCATATTCAGACGAGCGCATGGAAGAAGAGTTATTGCTGCCGCCATGGAGCCTAGCGCCCTCAGGACCAATTCTGCCGGTGGGGCTTTTGATTGGAGGATGGCCCACACATGAAGCCTCAGGTTTTGAAGTCGCTCCGAAGTGAGGAACGCTCGCAGACTTCTCGTATCTAGTTTGGCCCCTATGAACTCTATCACTTGTGTCGGAGCAAGGGAGGATTTGTCCATGTTGATCGTAATGCCTAGTTGGGGAGCTAGCCGGAGAAAGTAATTTCTGGCTGTGCAGAGTAGATGCCTTGTTGGGGCGGACAGGAGCCAGTCGTCCAGGTACGGGAAGACCTGCATTCCCTGGAGTCTCAGATGGGCCGCTATCACTGCTAACACTTCGGTAAACACCCTGGGGGCTGTGGTGAAACCAAAGGGGAGGACCCTGAACGGATAGTGACTGGCTCCCAGCCGGAAGCAGAGAAACCTCCTGGATCATCTGTCCATTAAAATGTGGTAGTACGCATCCTTGAGGTCTATTGAGCACATCCAGTCGCTCTCCCGCAAGAGGGGGAGAATGGATTGAAGGGTGACGACCCAGAATTTTTCTTTGGTTACTGACAGGTTTAAGAGTGAAAGGTCGAGAATCGGTCTCAAGTCCCCCGTCTTTTTTGGCACCAGAAAGAACCTGGAGTAAAACCCTAATCCAAGCTGATCTGGGGGGACGGGCTGGATGGTTCTTTTTTCTAGCAGCTGCTGAATTTCTGCAGCTGCCGCCTCCCTCTGATCGGATGGTACATCGGGGAGGTTTTTGAGTCTGGGGACATGGTGCAGTGGAATTTTGTAACCTCTGGATATGATACGAAGCACCTAGCGATCTGACGTAATGGACTCCCAAGCCGCCAGGTGCTTCGAGAAGCGCCCCCCGACTGCCTCCAGAGTGGAGCAGTCGGGCAACCCCTCAGGGCTGCTGCGTGGGCTGATCAGAGAAGGTTTGTCTGGACCCAAAATTTTTCGGGGCCCCTCTGCCTCCCTGTCCTCCTCTGCCACGGAAGGACTGGTTGTCTGGAGAAGGATGGGAATGTTGCGATTTCCGGAACCACATCTTCTTCTGTCCCTTTTGGTTGTTGGAGAAGGATCTCTGGGGAGCAGAGAAGCGGACTCTGATGGCAGACAGCGTCTTCCCGTCCTTTTCGCTCTGGACAAGTGTCTGGCGAACAGTCTTGCCAAACAAGGCAGAACCATCAAAGGGGGCATTCGCAAAGGACGCCTTAAAGGGCTCCGCGAAGTCACAGTGTCGGAGCCAGGACTGACGTCTCATGACTAGACCCACTCCGCTGGCTCTAGCGGCCCCTCTGTGGCGTGGGACAAAAGCCGCATAGAGGTATTTGAAACAAATCTTAGAGTGGCCATACAAGTGGAGTACAACTGCTTGTCCTCCGCCGACATGGACTCTGGGGGGAAAGCAGCATATTCTTTGATAAGATCTCGCTGCATCCTTATGACATGTGCCATGTAGTTCAGGGACCTTACTGAGAAGGTCGCTGAACTAAATACCCGCTTCCCGAGGCAATCCATTGAGTGGGACTCCTTGCTCAGTGGATGGACCGAGGGGCTCTCCTGAGCTAATTCCCTCTTGGTGGCTGCCGCCATCAACAAGGCATCTACGGGGGGACCCTTGCTGTAATGGGACCGGTCTGCAGGGGGACTCAAAATTCTATCCGGGCATTTGGGGACTGGCTCCACAGTGTCCGGCTCCTTCCACACCCTGGTGGTGATGAGGTCCACCAGAGGGTCAGCCGGAGGGGACACCCAAGAGGTAGACGGGCCTGCTTCGAATGCCTCCAGGAACACGGACTCGGAGGAAGCCTTGGGGGCAGACCACCCCCCCTGATCCTGAGCATTTCCATGATGTCTCCAAAGGAGACATCCTTGGGGGGGTGACCTTGGGGAGCCTTCTCCTTCATCCAAGTCCGTGTCCTCTGTTAAGGACTCGGGGGAGTCCACGTGTCTCCTCTTACACTTATGCTTGCGAGGCACTTTCTCGGGGGGACTGTCTGAGGAGGTCTCACCAGCAATATCCTGTTCCAGTGGAACAACCTGGGACATCAAAGCAGGCTGTCCCTGTGGCCGGGTGATGGAAGCCTGACCCAGCAGAGAGGGAGCACAGGGTGGAGCCAATGCAAGGACCGGGGGTCCGGATGTTCTCAACAGAGCCCTCTCCACTGCATCGAAGGCCGAGGGGGAGCCGCTCTCCCTGGGGTCCGAAAGCCGACTCCCACTCGGATCAGATGAAGGGATTGGAAAGTACAGTTTTGTACCTACCATAAATGTAGATGTCCGATAGGTATGCATCTGCAGTCATAACATATGGGTTGTCCTGCCTCAGGCAGCCCTCGGTCGGCCGGATTCCAAAGTCTGGGTCTGGCCTCGGCTGATGTCGCACTTCACCCGACGTCATAGCTCCTGGGGTATAAAGGCCCAACCATTAACCTAGACACTACTACCCCAAAATCAGTTTCTAGATCTTCCAACTCTCTCCTTATTTTCCATCTTAATCTAAGAAGTATTAATAACAAGGTTCATAATCTACATGCTCTAATAGCCATGCATCTCCCAGACATTATGTGTCTATCGGAAACATGGCTTAAACCATCCACAAAGGACGAAGAGATTCTCCCACCTGGGTATAATATACTGAGGGTTGATCGAATAAAAAAAAAGGGTGGTGGAATAGCCGTAATGTTTAAAAACACACTGAATATCATCTTGAATCCATTACAACCTCCCAAGGTCTCCAATATGGAACTAATTGCCCTAAAAATTTGCCTAAATAACCATAAAACTATCAATCTCATTGTAGTTTACATCCCCCCTGGGAAAAATGTAGAAACCCTGGAACTAACCCTAAGTTGGTTAGCCACGAATTACCCCCAAGAAACCACCATACTGGGCGATTTCAACATTGACTGGTCCCAGTTCTCTGACCAGATAAATCCCCTACCTATCAACCTACATGGCTACTCCCAAAATATTACATCTCCCACAAAAATTGGAAATACTAGGCAAAAAGAAAGCACTATCGACTGGATTCTTACCAATAAAGATTCACATAATTATTCTACAGGGACCCTCCCCAATGATCTTAGTGACCACCTTGTCACTTTCATTATGAAACAAACTGATGTTCATAAGCCCTCCTTATCTATAGACTTGTTAGAAATAAGAAGAAATTTCTCCCAGTGCAATTCCTAGATGAACTCAAATTGTGTAAATGGTCCATGTTAAAAACACTTCCCCTAGACGAGAGTGTGGATTACTTCAATGACACATTCCTAAAGATACTGGACTCTCATGCACCAAACCGTCTTATCAGATCAAAGATCCGCACAGCACCTTGGCTAACCAAAGAAACTAAATCGAAAATTAAGCTTAGAGACAAGGCATGGGATAAATGGCGAACCACGAAAGAACCCCTAGATCGCATTAAATTTCAACAATTTAGAAATTCTACAAAATCCGATATCACCCAGGATAAAAAGAACTATTACTGCCACCTCCAGGATAAACATCAGAATAACCCTAAGAAGTTTTGGGCAGGTTTTAACAACCTCCTTCATTCCGGGAAACCAACCACCCCTACCCCCGTGAAACTCACTGGTAAAGATTCTGAAGAAATAGCTAATACGTTTAACTCTTTTTTTTTTTACTGAAACTATCCAGGCCCTAGCCAGTCAGTTACCTTCTTCTTCCTCCTCCATAATCAATGCTATTAGTAAATCTCCACCCGCCTTTAATCTTCAACCAATATCCACCTCCTATATTAGAAGCCTACTGAAGAAACTTAAACCATCCAGCCTATCGGCCGATCGTCTCCCGGCCGAATACTTACAAATAGCATCAGATGTTATAGCCTACCCTATCTCAATCCTGATAAACAGAACTATAACAGAGGCTACAATTCCCTCTCTTTGGAAAATATCATATGTCATCCCACTTCACAAGGGTGGCTCCTCCACGGAAATTTCAAACTTTAGACCTATAGCAATACTGTCCCCAATAGCAAAAATAATGGAAAGGTGTGTTCACAAGCAACTCCTATACTATCTCACCCAAAACAATCTTTTGTCCAAAACTCAACATGGCTTTTGCCCCCATCACAGTACAACTACCGCCCTCCTCTCCTTTGTTGACTCAGTCAACTGTAACCGTAATAACAAACTAATTACTTCTGCTCTCTTTCTGGACTTGTCAAAAGCCTTTGACATGGTCAACCATCAACTATTGCTCCACACCCTCGAAACTCTTCACCTTGACAACTCAGCCCTAAGCTGGTTTAACGCTTACCTCTCAGGTAGACAACAAGCAGTCCAGTGGCAAAGCAAGCTATCTCACTTATTACCTAACACCATAGGTGTTCCCCAAGGCTCTATACTTGGTCCCCTTCTTTTCTCAGTATTCATAAATGATCTCTATTTAGTCATCCCCAGAGCCACCTGCATTCAATATGCAGATGATTCCACACTAATCTGCTCTGACGTTTCTCTCCATAATCTCCAGGTAGCCACCCAAAACTGCTTTGCTGCGGTTGAAAAATGGTTCACAGAACGGAAATTTATCCTGAATCCAACAAAAACCAAGTTACTATTAATTTTCCCCTCCTCAACCACTTCCTTAGGGCAACACCCTTCTCTCATTAATAATATGACCTTCCATGTTCAGTCCACTAATGGCACCATCATAGAGCCTGTTACCAACACCAAACTACTAGGCGTCATAATAGATCACAAGCTCAAATCTGACTTGCACATCAGTCAAACTATAAAGACAGTAAATAAGAAACTTGGTTCTATGTACAGAATTAAGAACTTTCTAACTCCCAATACCAAACTAACCATAGCACGTACACACCTCCTCTCCACCCTACTGTATGCCTCTCCAGTACTTTCCTTCCTAAATAAAACTGAGCTTAATAAACTCTCTATTGCTTATAACCATATTGCCAAATTCGTTACAGGAGAACCGTATCGTACTCATCATTGCATTAACCTAATGAAACTTGACTGGTTAGAACTCCCTAATCTTCTCAAACTTAACCAACTTACTGAAGCATTCAAAATAATTAAGGAACCAGAGAAAACCCCCTCACTGAACCAACTTTTAACCCCCTACACTAATCTTAGCTGCCTCCGATCTTCACATAGTGTCCTAATACAAACTATCAAATCTAACAACTTAGGTGGAGATGTTCTCTATGCTAACTCCATTGGAAAACTATGGAATTCCCTTCCTAATAACCTAAAACTAACTACCTCTCTCAACCAGTTCAAAAGTAATCTTAAAATATTCTTAAAAGCTCATTGGCTATGTCCTTGTACTAAACCGGACTAGTCCAAATAAGTCCACAAACACCCCGTGTCGTTTCCTATTGCCCTCTCTCCCTGTTCTTTTTCCACTTGATCCCTATAACTACATGTTTATAACATCTCTAGCTCCTCTGACTGCCTTCCCCTCATAATCACTATGAGAGTTTTACTGGATAAATTCCTCACCCTTCTCCTCTGAGCTTATAATCTTAATCCTCAAAACTGTCTAGTGCAGCCCAACTTCACTTTCCTATACATCACTTGATTATTTCACCTATGCTCTTTTTAAATTGTCATCTCTTCCTATCATGCTATCAAGAATTAATTTAATTTAGCTAGATTGTACCTCTATATGCAAAACAAAGTCTTCATTTTTTTAATGTGGAGCTTTTCTCCCCTGGTCTCTAACCGGCAATGGCTATGTTTATTTCTGTGTCTATAATTAATAGCTTTATCAAGAATTTATCTGAATGTAAGTCAAAGTCCTGTTTTTACTGTGGAGCTTTTCTCCCCGGGTCTCCACTGAAAATGGATATGTATCCAGTTGGACTAACCCAGTAAACAAATGTAAAATAAATAAAAATAAAATAAATAAATAAAGGCATCAGCCGACGCCATTTTCCTCAGTGTTTCTTGCCCCAGATGCCAGGTGCCCTCTAGGAAGGCTAAATTTGGATAAATGTTGTAAATTCCAAACATTAGCAAACAAAATATATATATACATATATACATACAAACAAATACACCATAATAGATTCCCCCAGCTAGCTGAAAGAGGGGTAAGCACCCTAGGAATACCACAGAGGGGAAGGAGGGTGGGTAATCCTGACTGCAGATGCATACCTATCAGACATCTACATTTATGGTAGGTACAAAACTGTACTATGTCCTTCAAGGATGCATCTGCAGTCATAACATATGGGTAGAATACCATAGCCAAACTGGGGGAGGAGGCACTAAGATAAAGATGGTGTAGTTAAGATCCCTTGTAAAACTGCAGTTGCAAAGCCTGCTCGGGATCTGGAGTATAAAGGAAGATTGTAATGCTTGGCAAATGTATGCACGGAGCTCCAAGTAGCAGCTTCTAAAATGTCTTTGGTAGCCACTCCTTGTAGGAAAGCTGTAGTGGTGGCTGTAGCCCTTGTGGAGTGAGGCCTGATATTTTCAGGAGTTGTCTTTCCATGAAAAGAGTAACAGAATTGAATGCAATTTCCTATCCATTTTGAAATTGTCTGTTTGGAAATTGCTTTTCCTTGCACTCCTGTTGCATACGCTACCAGAAGCTGGTCAGTTTTTCTGCAGGTCTTAGTTCTGTCCAGGTAGTAGCGCAGTTGTCTATGTACATCCAAGGTGTGTAGTAGCTTTTCCCCCCTGTTCTGTGGGTTAGGGAAGAACGTAGGTAAATGAATAGCTTGGTTCAAGGATACCCTGGATACCACCTTTGGCATGAAAGTAGGATTGGTTCTCAGAGACACTCTATCCTGGTGAAAGATAAGGAAAGGCTGTACTGCCATTAAAGCCTGTAACTCGGATACCCTTCTTGCTGAAGTGATTGCTAGAAGGAAGGCAGTTTTCCAAGATAAGTACTGTAAGTCTGCTGATGCTGCTGGTTCAAAAGGGGGAAGTGTTAATTTTTCCAGCACAAAATTGAGATCCCATGCAGGCAGAGGTGGTTTCCTTGGAGGTTTTACATTTTTGATCCGTCTTAGAAATTGTCTGAGGAGAGATTGAGAGAAGATAGGAGGATCCATGTTGTACTCTACTGAAATTGCTGAAGCATGAATCTTTATGGAAGAATAGGACAGGCCATTGTGGAACAGTTCTGCTAAGTATTCTAGGATGTGTGCTAGGTTTGCAAGCGTGACATCTGTTCCCTTTGATGCACTCCAAATGAGGAATCTCCTCCATTTGGCTGAGTATGTTTTCCTTGTGGAGGGTCTGCGAGCTTCCAGGATAATGTCCTTCACCCTCCGAGATAAAACAGGTTCGTTTTGATTTATGCAATTTTCCAGGCAGTTAGCTGCAGCGTTTTCAAGTTTGGATGCAGGGTCTTGTAGTTGTTCTGTGTTAGAAGTAAAGGCCATAGAGGTAGAGGCCATGGGTTCGTCCGAAACATGCTTCTCAGTAGCGGGTACCAATGCTGCCTTGGCCAGTCTGGAGCTATCAGAATTACCTTTGGCTGTTCCTCCCTGATCTTCAGTAGAACTTTGTACATCAATGGGACAGGTGGAAAGGCATAAACTGTCAGGGCCTTCCAGCTGAAAGAAAGGGAGTCCACCCTCCAGGCTTGTGGGTGTTATTCTCTTGAGCAGAATTTCTTCAGTTGGTGGTTGAGTGGGGAGGCGAACAGGTCTGTCTCTGGCATTCCCCATTTCTTTGTTATGGTTTTGAAGATATCTGGATGCAGCATCCATTCGTGAGCATCCATGGTAGTTCTGCTTAATTTGTCTGCTAGTGAATTCTCTTTTCCTGGTACGAATCTGGCCTGCAGTTGAATGTTGAGATTCAGGCCTAGGTTCCACAGTTCCATTGCCATCCGGCATAGAGGGTAGGAATGCGTGCCTCCCTGTTTGTTGATGTACCACATGACTGTGGTGTTGTCCGTCCTTATCAGCAGGTGTCCTTGCTGGAGGAATGATTTGAATGCCTCTATTGCATGCTTCACTGCCAGCATCTCCTTTAGATTTATGTGTAGTTTCAGCTGGTCTTGGGACCATAGGCCTTGGATACACTTGTCTTCCATGTGTGCGCCCCAGCCTAGGTCTGAGGCGTCCGTGGTGATGGTTTGCTTTGGTTGTGGTTTGTGGAAAGGCAATCCTCTGTTGGTCTGGCAGGCCTGAGCCCACCACAGGAATTCTTTTTTCAGGCATGGAATGATTGGTATCATGGTTTCTAGACTGTGTCTGTGTTGAGACCATACATTTCTTAGGTACCATTGTAATTTTCTCATATGCAGTCTGGCATGTGGGATCAAGATTATGCAGGATGCCATGTAACCCAGGGCCTGCAGGACTTTCCTTGCAGTAAGCTGAGTTTGTCTTGTCAATGCCGTGAAGTAGACTGGAAGTTGTTTTTGTTTTTCTTCTGTGAGAAAAGCCATCTGAGTTATTGTGTCCAGTTCTGCACCCAAAAATGTTATCCTTTGGGATGGCACTAGTCTTGACTTCTGTATGTTGACTGTGTATCCCAAGGCTTGCAGCAGTTGTATGACATAGGTCAAATCCTTTATTATTTTTGTCTTGTCCGCTTGCATTAGGTAGTCGTCCAGGTAAGGGTAGATTTGAATTCCCTGAAGCCTGCAATGTGCAATTACTGATGCCAGGCATTTCGTGAATACTCTGGGCGCAGTAGATAAGCCAAAGGGCAATGCTGAGAATTGATAATGCTCTGATCCTGCAAGAAATCTGAGGTGTCTTCTGCAATCTGGTCGTATATGGACGTGCAGGTATGCCTCCTTGAGATCTAGAGTCACCAGCCAAGACTCCTTGCCCAACATGGGAAGAAGCTGCTGTAGGGTCAGCATCTTGAATTTTGGTACAATGAGATATGTGTTCAGGGCGGACAAGTCGAGAATAGGCCTCCATTGAGTTTCTTTTCTTGGTACAAGGAATAGTCTGGAGTAAAAACCTTGGCCTTGTTCCATAGATGGTACCTTTTCTATTGCTCTCATCCTTAGTAAGTTGATGATTTGTTTTAGAGCCTCTGACTTCTGGCTTGGCGGAAGGTTTGGCATTCCTCTCCTTTTTGGTAAAGTGTGGAAGTGAATCCTGTAGCCTTTGTCTATTGTTTGCAAAGTCCATTTGTCTCCTGTAATGCAATGCCAGTTTTTTGAAAATAAAGCTAACTTTCCACCCAAGGGTGCTTCCAATTGCTCCCTGGTAGGCGGAATCAGAGCCAAGTCATTGTGTCTGTCCTGTGTGAGTGGCTGCAGTCGTAGCTGTGGAGGCACTCCTCTGGTTGTCAGGCTGCCACTGACGGCCCCTGTAGGCACCCCTTAATTGACCTCTGCCTCTTGGGCGTCTATTTCTGCCTCTCTGTGCTCTGGAGGTGTCTGGAAAGGACCAATTCTTTGAAGGCCAATTTCTGCTGAACCTCGGAGGTTGGACCTGCAGAAAATCCTTGACTGTTTGCACAGATTTTGCTTTTTCTTCCACTTTCTTTAGAACCTCCTGTGCAGGGGAGCCAAATAAACTTTGTTTCTCCATAGGGGCATCTAGGAGTTTAGACTTAACATGGTCTGGCAAGGATTGTTCTTTTAGCCAGGCATGTCTTCGAATCACTGCTCCAGTCATAGCTG
>NC_056739.1:1530035069-1530057569 GCF_019279795.1 Protopterus annectens | reverse complement strand
GTTCAAAAGGAGGTCCAGTTAAAGCTTGAAGGACCAAGGTTAGACCCCATGGAGGGACGGGGTTCCTAACAGGGGGTCTCAAGAGAAACATACCTTTCAGAAAGGTCTTTCAAATCTTGGTGGAAGCGAGGGGACTGAGATCATCTCCAATGTGAAAATGAGAGAAGGCAGCCATTTGAAGCTTTACAGTAGAACTGGCCCCTTGCTGAAAAATATATGATAGAAAATCGAGCACTGCTGGGATGGAAGCAGTGAAAGGGTCCAAATTCCTATGAGACACCCAAATAGAAAACCGCTTCCATTTACTATTGTAAACTTTCCTGGTAGAAGGCTTATGCGCCGCTACCAGGATAGATCTAACTGCAGACAAGATACCGAGAGTCCTAGCAACTAATGGGACTGGATCAACCAGGCTGAGCGCTTGAGATCGACCAGGTTCGGGGATTTCAATCCCGAAGGATGAGATATTAGATCCGGGATGGGATCCAAGATCCAGAGAGGAGCTATAAGATGAGACCACAGGCACGGGAACCAGGTTTGACAAGGCCAGAACGGGGCTATGAAGATAATCTTACTCCCCAACCAACGAGCTTTCTGTAAGAATTTTGTTATCAATGGAAGAGGAGGATAAGCATACAGAAGACTGGGTGGCCAAGCATGGACTACAGCGTCCCTGGGGCTTTCTCCTGGAGGGGGAATTAGAGCGAAAAACTCGCTGCACTTCACGTTGGAAGGCGACGCGAGGAGATTGCAGCAAGGTTGACCCCACTTGTGGAACATCTGTTTTGCTACTAAGGGATTCAGAGACCACTCGTAAGGAGAGAGGATAGTTCGACTCAGTTTGTCCGCTAGGATGTTGGACCGACCCGGAATGTGCATTGCTAACAGAAAATGGTTGGTGGATATCACCCAATCCCAAACTCTCATGGCCTCTCGACAAAGAGGGTAAGACCTGGTCTCCCCCCCCGTTTGTTGATGCACCAGACCACCGACATGTTGTCTGACTGAATCAAAATAGTCCCTGGAGGGGAAAGACATGAAGGGCTTGCAACGCTAGAAGCACTGCTCTCATCTCCAGAACACTGATATGCAGAACAGTCTCTGAGTCCACGTAACTTGAACAGTTCTGCCCATGTAATGCCCCCCCCCCAAGGCGAGAAGCGTCAGTGGTCACCATGGCTTGCGGTTGCGGCATAACAAATGGTCGTCATTCCCGAAGCTGTCGGGAGTGGAGCCACCACATGAGGGAATTTCTGCAAACTCTGCTGAGAGGAATCGGTAAGCCCAACGGGTGGTGAAGGATGGACCACTGAACCTGCAATGTCCACTGGAGAATCTTAATGTGCAAGAGAGCTAAGGGCACAAGGTTGATTACAGCTGCCATGGACCCTAGAGCTCTCAGGACTAACTCCGCTGACGGGGCAGGTGACTGAAGAAGGACTAAAACGTGTAAGGTCAAACTGCGAAGTCTGTCTGACATCAATAAGGCCTTGGTCTGAAGCGTGTCTATCCTGGCCCCTATGAACTCCAAGACTTGAACTGGTTGGAGGGATGACCTCAAGTTTATAGTTTTCCCCAAATGGGACGCTAGAAGTACGAAACAATCCCTGGCTAAGCAGAGTAGATGCCTGGTGGGGGCAGTAAGGAGCCAGTCATCTAGGTAAGGAAAAACCTGTACTCCCTGAAGTCTCAGGTGGGCCGCTACAACTGCCATGACCTTGGTGAACACCCTGGGGGTTGTGGTGAGACCGAAGGGTAGGACCCTGAACTGGTAATGACTGGCCCCTAGCCGGAAGCGGAGAAACCTCCTAGAATGCCTGTCCATGAGAATGTGATAGTACGCATCCTTGAGGTCTATGGAGCACATCAAGTCCTTCTCCTGTAGCAGGGGCAGAATGGATTGAAGCATGACCGTCCAGAATTTTTCATTGGCAATGAGGAGGTTTCATTGTTGATTAGTCGAGGATCGGCCTCAAGTCTCCAGTCTTCTTTGGCACCAAAAAGAACCTGGAGTAATTGCCTAATCCGGATTGCCCTGGGGGGACGTGCTGGATGACTTTTTTTCTAGCAGCTTTTTTACCTCTAAAGCTGCAGCCTCCCTCTGACTGGGTGGTACATCGGGGAGGCGCCTCGACTGAGGAGGCAGATTTATGAAAGGGATAGAGTAACCTCTGGATGTTATTCGAAGCACCCAGCTATCTGATGTTATGGACTCCCATTGGGCCAAGTGCTTCGAAAAATGCCCCCCGGCTGCCTCAAGACAGGAGCAGTTGGGCAACCCCTCAGGGCTGCTGCATGGGTCGGTCAGGAAAAAGGTTCCCGCGGCCCAAAAATTTTCAGCCTCTGGGCTGGCGTCCACCTTGTCCCCCTCTGCCTCTGAAGGACAAAGGGTCTGGAGCGTAACGAGACTGCTGAGACTTCCAGAACCACATCTTCTTTTGTCCTCTCTGGTTCCTAGAAAAGGACCTTTGAGGAGCCGAGAAGTGGACTCCGACGGCAGACAGCGTCTTCCCATCTTTCTCGCTCTGAACCAATGTGTCGTGGACGGTCTTCCCAAACAGAGTAGAACCAAAGGGTGCGTTCGCGAAGGACGCCTTGAAAGGTTCCGCAAAGTCACAAAGCCGGAGCCAGGCGTGATGCCTTAAGGCAATACCGGACCCGCTGGCTCTAGCGGCTCCTTCCGTGGCATGGGAAAGTAGCTGCATAGACTTGTTAGAAACAGATTTCAGAGTGGCCATGCGAGCCGAGAAAGTCCGTTTGTCATCAGCTGACATGAACTCAGGGGGAGACTCAGCATATTCTTTCACCAAATCCCACTGAAGTCTAATTACATGGGCCAAATAATTCAGTGCCCTTACAGAAAAGGTAGCTGAAGCAAACATCCGCTTCCCGATACGAA
This sequence comes from Protopterus annectens, assembly GCF_019279795.1. Classification (NCBI taxonomy): domain Eukaryota; kingdom Metazoa; phylum Chordata; order Ceratodontiformes; family Protopteridae; genus Protopterus; species Protopterus annectens. Next base: position 1,530,054,670 of record NC_056739.1, on the reverse strand, counting down.
CCATCGTCCGAGACTCCTTATCAGGGGGGTGGATCGAGGAACTATCCTGAGCAAGTTCCCTCTTGGTGGCTGCCGCCACCACCATGGCATCTACCGGGGAACCCTTACTCCAACCGTCCTGTCCACAGGGGGACTAAGAATCCTGTCTGGCCTCCTGGGGATTGGCTCTACAGTGTCTGGTTCCTTCCACACCCTGGTAGTGATGAGGTCAACCAGGGGGTCGGCCGGAAAGACACCCAAGAGGTAGACTGGCCTGCGTCGAATGCCTCCAGGAACACCGACTTGTCAGAGAAAGGTTTTTGGGCTGACCACCCCCCCTTTAGGCGGAGCATTTCCATAATGTCTCCAAAGGAGATGTCCTCGGGGGGGTGACTTGGGGGAACCTTCCTTCCCCTTCCTCCAAATCGGTGTCCTCTGTGAGGGACTCAGGGAAGTCCAAGTGCCTCCTCTTACACTTACGTTTGTGAGGGACCTCCTCGGTGGGATTGAGGAGGGCTCACTAACAGGGCCGTGTTCCGCCAGTGGAATGGGCTGGGGCATCAACGCAGGCTGTCCCTGGGACTGGATGATGGAAGACAAGTGCAGCTGCAAGGGAGTGGGGGCGGAATCCAAAGAAACAGTAGGGGGGTCTCGAACCTCTCGAGAGAACCCTCTCCACCATGTCGAAAGCAGAGGGTGAACCAATCTCTCTGGGCTCCGTGGTTAACACCCTCGGGTCCAGTGCAGTGATCGGCGCCAGAGCCGAAGCGCTCGGACCCGAGAGGGAAATGTGTTCCGACCGAAACGGAGCCGAGAACACACTGACCTCCCCGGATCCGATGAACAGCTCTCGGCCCCGAGAGCTCTGATCCGAAAGGGGATCCAACAAATGAGGGCATGGCCGGCATCGAGGTAGCTATAACAGTCGGAGCAGACTCCCTGGCTCAGGAACTCCTCGGATTCGAAGGCTCTGAAACCAGATAGTGGATCGGAGAAGGGGCTATCGGGGCAAAAAGTATGGCTTAACTCCTCCCCGGAGGGGGGGGGGGGGCAGCAGCACTCCCATCTGCAGCTGGGTTTGGAGGAAACAACGCATCATCCGGTCCATATCAGCGTCGGAGAGACTGCCGGTCGACCCAGAGGCTGCCAAAGCTGGCTGGGAGGGCCGCCGCGACGACCTTGAAGATGGCTGGGCCTCCTCTGGTGAGAAGCGTGGAGAACAGAGCCGAGGGGAGGAAGGGCCGGAGATCTTCTGAGGTGAGGAGAGCAGCTTGGCAGGCGGGGCCGAGGGGGCAGAGTTGGCCCACCACTTGTGGCTTCTATGCCTCTCTTTCTCCCCCTCTCTCTCTTTCTCCTCTCTTTCTACTCTTTCCTAGAGTCTCTCTCTCCCTGGGAAGAAATGGGAGGTTGAGTCCCAGCCAGGTGAGAGGAAACAGGCTGAGCAGCCGCAGCTGTAGCCACTGAGGGAGAGGATGACGAAGCTAACTCCGCGGGTTGAAGACCCGCCAGAATCAGCTTATTCCTCCTATCCCTCAGGGCCCGGTGGTTAAAAGCTGCACAAATTTGGCAGCCCGAAAACAAGTGCGGTACCCCCAGGCAGAGGACGCACGGAGTGTGGCCATCTGCTGGGGAAAGCTTATGGCCACACTCCGTGCACTTAGAAAAAATGGCCTTAGGGGCCTCGGCCATAATATCTAACAAAAAAACACACAGGCGTCTCACACAAACACCTAAGGGGAAAAGGGGGAAACTACGAGGGAATGGAAAAGGGTTTTAAACTAGGGAATTAACTGTCCACACACACAAAAACTAATAAGATTTTGAAGAACTTTTTTACTCACAGATCACCTAACGCTAGGAGCTCGAGAAACCCGTGCTTGACAATGCCGCGGCAAACAAGATCTGGGGACTGGAAGGAGGTGGCAGGGTATTATGGGTAAGGGGGAGGAGCTTGGAGCTCGGATCTCTGGCTTGGAAAGCTGCCGGCTTGGATCCAGGTCGGATCCAATACCCACAGGTTGATGATCAAATGAAGTTTCCTACTTCAGATCAAATGTTATAATTTGGCAGACTTCAGTTTTAAAACTGGTTTCAAAGATAGCAATTCATTTAGACCAGGGCGATTACTGGCATCCAAAATAATTTGCCAGTATAACTCCCTGTATTCCAGGCGAGTCTCCCATGGACCTCCCCTAGGATCTAAGGGGACAACTTCAATTACAAAAAACTGGAAGTCAGCTTTTTCACATTTTTCCTGGTGCTTGTACAGAGCATTGTTGTCCTTTCTTTTTCTAATGTCATAACCATGCTCATACATTCTCTGCCTTAATCTCCTTTCAGTCTTGCCAACACAGAAAGAGTCGCAAACCACACATAAGGCAATGTATACTAACCCAGTGGTGTTGCAATTAGCAAAACCTTTTAAAGCAATGCGTTTACTCCTACAATTTAAAAAAATAGAATCACCTTCTTTTATATTAAAACAATATGGAGAATTATTACATTTTAGAGTCCTTTTTTGTTACTAACAAACATACCACTATTTGCCCCTTCCAAAATATTCTTAATATTTCGTCCCTTTCTGTATACACATTTGAAAGGTTATTCAAAAATAAAATTAAAATCTGACAAACTAGCAAATTTGTTCCATTCATTGCCAATAATTCTCCTAACCAAATTGCTTTCACCATCAAAGGTGGTGACCATGGCAGTCTGGTATCCCTTTGCTTGTGTTGGAACATCCACTTTTATCTCTCCATTATTGTGTACATCAGGGATAGGGGAATGATTCCTAAAATCGGGGCAAATCTTGAAATTCTACCCTCCATTACCTCACTAGTCACTTTTGTTTGCCTTGAACATATCATTAATAAAATCACATTCAATTGTAAAATCATCATCTTCTGACGTCATCCTACTAGCTCGCACCAACTGTCCTTTAATCATTGCCCTTTTGTGATAGGGTGGGTGAGAGCTAGTATAATGTAAATAGGCATTAGAGAATGACCCTTTTCTAAAAATTCTGAACTTACAACCATCACCTAATCTCTGTATATTTATATCTAAAAACAACTCAATTTCATCAACTTTATAAGTGAACCTTAAAAAAATTAGTTGTGTTAGAAATGTATTCATAAAATTCCAAAAAGTTTTCAACAGTATTATTCCAAAAAAGACGCACGTCATCTAAAAATGCATGTAATAATTCCAATAGTGTTTAAAATCAGAATTATAAACAAATTTTTCTTCCCAGTATAATAAAATAATATAGCATATGTGGGTGCATATAGTGACACAGTGACATAGGAGATAACAATGGGTGCCCCCTTGCTTGTTGATGTACCACGACAGTAGTGTTGTCTGTCTTGATTAAAAGGACTCCTGGTGACAGATGTTCTTGAAAGGTTAGGATTGCTCTGTGTACTACTAGCATTTCTTTCAGGGTGATATGGGGACCCTGAACCTCCTGTTCCCAAAAGGCGTGAGTTTGCAGTGTTCATTTGTGAGCTCCCCAGGCAATGTTTGAGGTGTTTGTGGTTATGGTTTGTTCATGTGGCTGAAGGACGCTGAAGCCGCGGTGGTGCAGCGGTAGCGTTGTCACCTCACAGCAAGAGGTTCTCCCATTCGATTCTCGGCTGGAGCGCCTTCTGTGTGGAGTCTGCATGTCCTCCACGTGGTCGAGTGGCGTTTGAAAGACGTGCATAAATGGGCATGCCTTCGTTGAAGGCTGGGCATCGAGCTAGCACCTCGGCATCGTAAAAGTCTACTGCCAATAATTAAAGGACTGGAGTTCCGCTGTGGCGACCCCTACCTGGGAAAAGCCGAAAGAAGAAGTGCATGTGGCTGAAGGACAAAGGAAAGGCCCTTGTTCAGAGTGCAAGCCTTGGCCCACCATAGGAACTCCTTCCCTAGACAAGGAATCAGGGGGAGTTGGTGTTCCAGTGACAGCGTGTTGACACCAGAGGTTCCTTAGGTACCACTGCAATTTTCTCATGTGTAGCCTGGAAAAAGGTACCAGCAGGATGCAGGAAGCCATGTATCCCAGGGCCTGCAAGATTCTTCTGGCATTGAGGTGGGTTTTGTGTGGCAGCTGGGTGATGTAAGACTGTAGAAAGACCTGCTTCAGTGGGGGGGCGGAAGGCCATTTGTGCTGAGGTGTCTAGAAGGGTGCCCAGGAAGGCTATTCTTCATGTGGGCTGTAGATGGGACTTCTCCAGGTTGATGATGAATCCCAATGATGTTAGTAGGGTCTGCACAAAGGAGAGGTCATGCAAGAGTTTTTCCACTGGTTTCTGCATGAGTGAAGCAATCATCAAGATAGGGATAAATGTGTATGCCCTTCTGTCTGCAAAATGCAATGACTGGAGCCAGGCACTTGGTAAAGACTTTGGAAGCAGTGGATAAACCAAAGGGCAGAGCAGAGAACTGAAAGTGTTGGGACCCTGCTCTGAACCTTAACTAACTTCTGCAGGACTGTCTGATAGGGATATGCAGGTAGGCATCCTTCAGATCTAGGGTCACTAGCCAGTCTTGTGGCAGGAGCATAGGTAGCAGTTTTTGTAGAGTTAGCATCTTGAATTTTGGAACCAGGAGGGACAGATTCAGAGTGGAGAGGTCTAGGATAAGGTGCCAGGTGCCCTCTTTTCTGGGAACCAGGAACAGTCCTGAATAAAATCCTTTTCCGGTCTGTTCCTTTGGTACAGGCTGCACAGCACCCTAGGCATAAAGCTATCTGATGAATAGCTTCTGTCCTCTGATTTGCAGGGAAGTCTGGGCAACCTGACCTTTTTGGCTTTTCTTTAAAACAGAATCTTTACCTGCTGGTAATAATTTTCAGGACCCATAGACCTGAGGTGATGGCCTGCCAGTTTTCTAGGAAGAGCGAAAGTCTTCCTCCTAGCCTGTTGGGTGATGTGAGGGGCAGAAGGGAGGGGAGAGAGTCATTGAGAGTCTTTGGAGAAGGGAGTTGGTTTAGAACTCCCTTGCCTAGGAGCAGCAGTGGACCACTGCCTGGGTCTTTGTTGGCTATGGGACTGATGACTAGGGGTTCTTCTGTCTCTGCTTCCTTCTTCGGACTGGTTTTGTCTGAGAAGGAAAGGGGACCAGTGTTTAGTGGGGAAGTTTCTGCTGAACCTGGAAGGTTGCACCTGTAAGAAGTCCTTGACAGTTTGAATGGACTTGGCTTTGTCCTCCATTTTCTTAATGACCTCTTTCGCTTTAGGTCCAAACAACTGGTCTTTATCTAATGGTGCGTCTAGCAGTTTGGATTTTACCTGGTCAGGCAAAGGCTGCACCCTTAACCAGGCATGCCTTCTGATTACTGAGCCTGTGACTGCAGCCCTGGTAGAAGCATCTAAGGCATCAAAACCACAATGCAAGGAGCGTTTGGCTACCTGAGAGCTAGACTGTATGAGGTCTGTTAATTTTCTGGTAGTGCTATTGTCAGGAATGGAAGATGACTTCTATTTAATCAGTTAGAGGACATTTTGCTGAAATTTCAGCAGATGGAATTGACAATTTAAGGCTCTTACAGCTAGTGGCTGAAGTGTATACCTTTTTCCCCCCATTCTGTATAAAGCTCTGCTTTCCATGTCAGCTGGGATGGGATTTTTAGATGGGCTTGCCCTAGCTACCTTAGAGCCTTGAGTAATGACTTCAAAGTCTGCACTAGGATTTTTGAAAAGATATTTGTGGGTGCCTTGCACCCTGTAATATCTGTCTGGTTTTCTGGGTGCCGGGGGGGATCTGGTGAAAGGGCAGATTCTAGAAAAACATCCTCCACTACATCCAGGATAGGCGGAATGGCTAGAGGTTTATGCTGGGGCAGGTCAAGAAACTCTCTTGAGTCTCTTAGACTGAGGGTAATCCTGGGTCTCCATTGAAGGTGTTCTCTAAGGGAATTTAAGGTTTCCCCCAAAAGAAAGGTCCTTTGGGGTGAGGCAGATGGAATGGGATCATCCGCATTAGAGTCCTCAAATGCCGCAAAGGGCTGGTCTTCCATGCCTGACTCCTCAAGGACAGATTCTTCTGATTCTTGGTCAAACAGGGCCTCGGGGGAGGCATCCCTTTTTCATTTGGCTGGGGTGGGAGGGTGGGGCTGGCTTCCCCTAATAAGAGTGATCAAGTCTTCTGTCATTCTGAGCAGTTACTGTGACTGAGGAGCAGGCTGGCTAGGTGTAGGTCAGTGGCTGGGTCCTTGGGAAGGGACCTTTTTGGGGGGTTGTCTTAGGTTTGGGCCTGGATGGGTCGGTAGCATTATACAATGTGGGTTTAACCAGCGGGTTGTCTTTGGTCTGAGTTTAGCTTCAGTAGAGTCTCAGCAGAAGCCGGTGCCTGCAAAGTGGCTCTGGACCCGACCATGTGAGAATGAGGCAGCATGCTGGCAGAGGGAGGTGGATCCGGCGGTGTACCGGACTCCCAATGGGTCTCAGTAGAGGCCTGCGACGATTCCTTGGCTGGTGTCAGGGGCTACGAAGGCACCTCATTGAGTTCAGCTGTAGCACTGAGTTGAAAAATACCAGACGTTTGACCCGAGTCATCAGAGGGCCTAACTTTTACAGGCCTATCTTTATCCTTGTCTTTCTTTTTTCTAGGTAAATCAGTAGCCGGTTGAGAAAGCAACACCATATCGCATTGAGAAAAAGACTCACTAAAATGCCTAGCTACAATTTCAGCTCTTCTTCTTATGGTTTTAGCATTAAACAGGGCACAAAACTGATACCCGGGGACATTGTGGTCTGGGCCTAAACAAGTGATGCAGAGAGAATGGAAGTCTCGGTGTGGGATCTGCTTTCCACAACTGGGACAATTACTTGACTTTCTCTGACATCGGTTAAAAGCAAGAAAATGTTCCCCAATGGGGTTCTTAGCTTTAGACGGTTTTCCTCATTCTGGCAACGGCCGACCGACGCACTCGCAAAACTGCTGCTGCTTCGGGCTCCACAACAAGAAAGACTGATATAATGGCGTCAGCTGTCACCCTATAAAGCTCTGATGACCTGACATCAGCCACAGTCTCAGAATGGCTGACAGGAGCAATATCCTTTATTCTGGTATTCAGGCCGGCCGAGGGCTACCCAGCAGGGATAACCCACAAGTGATGACTGCAACATTGAAACACGAAGAACATCCTTTTATGCATTCTGTTCAAAATCTTATAATCCCGTTCAGACAGCAGCATAATGCTGCTGTCTGGATGCTATAACCTATAGAAGACATCATGCAGAATTCTCTTTTTATTTGGGAAGGAGTAGTCTGTAGAGACCATCAGCCATTTTATGAGTTGACAGAGAAGCATCTGGGTATGCTCAGGCTGTATAAAATGTATCTTCAGAACAGGTTCCATGGAAGGCAGACCCAAAGCACCTTATTCTTCTCATTCCCAAAATACTCACTGAAACATTTCCTGTGGGGAGAGAGGAATGTCAGTCATAGGTCAACTCCACAGTTGACTTCAGTCAAATGTTTTCTGCAAAGGAGTGAGTCAAATGCTGTGAAGGTGGTGGGAGAGGGCAGTGGTCTCTGTTTTTATTCTACATCTGAAATAGTTGCTTCAGAGACCTCAAAGTTCTCCAAGAATGTGGTAAAGGAAAACAGAACCCAGCTTCCAAAATTTCAGACAGAGTAAAAACATTGGGGGTTGAGCATGTAAAGGGCACATTGAAGGTACTGGGTGAGGGCCCACAGCTGCAAAGTGATGAACCTGCTATAAACATAAAGGCAACTGAGAAAAGCATGCACCAGGCCTAGAGCTGGCATCAGGCCATGTCTGCTAAGAGTGAAATCTTGCAACAGGCAAGGTAACACAAAATGTCAAACAACTGATTGACACTGACGGCTTAGCATGGATGGAAATGCTGGGCCATCCTAACTCTGGGTCCATTAAGAACAGCTAAAATCCAAGACAAGCGAGGTGTGAAATGAAGAGTCCTAAGTCTAAAATGCTACAACACACTTGGGGATTCAGAAAGGACAGCTAACATGAAGCAGGCTAGTTCTTAGCAAGATCTAGCGATCTGAATGGGAGAAGGCCAGTTCTTATACCACTGGAAGCACCCACCAAGGTAGTAACTGACAAGACACCTCTTATGAACCCCTTCTGATCAATTAATGCAAAAGAATGGCACAAAATAAAGCCCCTGCTGAGAGGTGAAAATACAACACATAGGGTCACAAGTCCATCTGTAGGATGGATGTACCTCTAAGAAGATGTGACTGATGCCTGCTCATCCACAGGCTTTCAGACAACGACCCAACACAGGCTTGGAGCTGTATGAAAGCCTTTCCTGCTTATCCTAGGGAAGGGCCAATTCCATGGTTTTCAGAAGCAGAGTGTTGAGGTAGATCTCAGGTTTCTCAATCCTGTAGTGTCTGGTTACTAGGTTGAAGTTCTTGCAATGCCAATAGTTCCAATTTGCACTGTAGTCCCTGGTAGAACAGGCAGTATAAGTTGTCTTCATTCATGACAGTGGAGAAATTCAAGATTTCTTTGGGGAAGAGGGGGTTTGTAAGGCTGATGAAAATGAGGCACCTTTTTTTGGCAAATGTTAGGAAAAAACTAAAACCTGCAAATGGATGAGAACACAGTCAATGTTATGGAGTGATAAGTGCCTACAGGAAATGGAAAACAAAGAATGTGCCCGCAGGATAGAAGAAAATAATCTAAGAGAAGAGTTGCTTGATTTAACAGGGGTGGACAGACAAATTAAGACTGATGAAAGAAATCGAACACAAAAAAATATAGAGTTTTGATAAAATAAATGAACACAGTAATTAGGACTGTTCACAGAGATTCATGTTATAACAGAAGCAAATATGATATATTACTGTGCAGCTAAACTAATAACAGAAAATCTTACCACAAAAACACAGGCTAGTAACGGAAAGGAAGGGGAGAAAATCAAATGCCATCATGGAAGTATCGAACAGAGAAAACTATAAAGCAATTAAAACAAGAGGTGTCACTGTTAGAAGAGTACAGAAGAGGGAAAAGATCAACAAAAATACTCAAAGATAGACGTGATAAAAGCAATGTGTAGTATCAGAACAAATCAAGATCTATCGTGCACTATCACAAATAATAAACTAAAAATATCAACACAGGCAGAAAAACATAGAAGATATGCAGATATGATGACCTCAAAAAGTTTTATAGAGAATAGGGAAGCAAGGCAAAAGGAACTGAACCACCACAAAAAAAAAGGATATGAAATGGGATGAAGTAATGACCAGAGAGATTGAAACAAACTTAAGAAAAGCCCCTAATTGAAAAACCCCAGGCCCAGATGCAGTACCTAATTTTGGGTTCGAAGTATTAACATCTTGACATGAAAATTTAGCCAGGAGTAAGAACTATGTGTTTGCGCACCTTGAACAGACTCCAACCTGGTTAACAAAAACAATGCTCCTACTTAAGAGCGAACCTGCAAGCTATCCCAGTAACTTCCCTTCCAATGATATATAAACTACACACTGGAATTGATGCCAACAGACTTTATAGTCACTTAGAAGAAAACTTAAGTATGGCAATAGAACAAAAGTGTAACAAAAGAGTGTCATATGGAACATGTGTTGTTAAATAAAGTCATAATGTAAAACTGTAAAAAAAAGGGAAGAATCTATGTATGGCATGGATAGACTATAAAAATGCATACGACAGTACTCCACATTCATTCATGGATAAGAGAGTGCTTAAAATGTATAAGATCCACCCTACACTGATCAATTACAATACAGCGACCATGAAACAGTGGCAAACCACTTTGCACTTAAGACATAATAAAGGACAAATTATTATTCCAGGGATAAAATTTCAAAGGGAGATATTCCAGGGTGACTCTGTCACCGCTGCTCTTTTGTCTTGCCATTAACCCATTAAGATGACTACATAACAAATTAGGTCATGGCTACAATTTGGCTTCCAGAAAACAAAGTATAAAGAATTCTCATCTTCTTTTTGTGGATGATTTAAAACTGTATTAGTTCATCAGACGAGGAACTGAAAGCACAACTGCAAGTGGTCACAACTTTTTCGGATGACATAAGAATGTCATTTAGGTCATGATAAATGTGCAAAAACAACCTTTACACCAGGAAAGCTGCAGCACCAAGAGAACATCAGTTTGGGACAGGAATGTGATATAAAAGAACTTGAGCAAGAGGGAGTGTATATATATTTGGGAATTGATGAAGGATTAACAATAAAGCATGAACAAATGCAAATAAAACATAGTAAGGAATATTTTAGAATACTAAAATTAACACTGAAAACAGAGTTGACATCTAGGAACAAAGTCCAAGCTATAAATCAAATTGCTCTTCCTGTCCTAACTTACAATTTTGGAGTGACTTACTGGCCCCAAAAGGTGTTGGATCAGTTGGACAGGAAAACAAAAAGGATGCTGCATGCTTATCAAATGATTAATAAAAATCAGTGTATACCAATATTATATATTCTCTGCTATGAAGAGGGTATGGGCCTCCTCGAAACTGATTCTATGTACAGATCTGCAATCGTAGGACTGTATACATATCTGCTGACCTCAGGAGATCCAAATGCAGTGAAGGTTTTAAAACATGAGGAGAATAAGTCTAAGATGACTTCCCTGCTTAGTTCAGCAGAAGTGTATCGGTGTCAAGCGAGAATGGAAATCAAACCAGAAGTACATAAACATGTGGCAACAACTGAATGTGCCAAAAAACCAAAGAACAAATATAAGATGAAGGATAAGATGAGAAGGCAAGAAATGTGCAAAATGCATAAATATACTTGCAAGTACAGAAAACAACCTCATGTTGATCGAGATCGAACTCAGGAAAGGTTAAGGAGAGGTGAATTTAAATGGAAAGTCGAAAGGTTAATACTGGCGGCCCAAGACAGTGGACTATGTACATGTTAGTTTACAAAGTCCATTGAATATGCGGGAGAAACAGAAATGAAAGTTTTGTAAATGAGAACTGGAAACAGTCGCACATTTTGTTGCTGGTTGTGATATACTAATGGCAAGAGGACTGTATACTGAAAGGCATAACAATGTGGCAAGATCGCATTGGGGATTGTGCAAATATAATACTGAAGTATCTGAAAAACACTGGAAACATGAGCCACAAAGCATTAAAGAACATGATGAAGTGTATATCACATGGGATCACCCATTATCAACAGTTCAAAAATAGATGCAAGAAAACCAGATACAGTTGTCCATGAAAAGAAGACAAAGGAAGTATTATCACTGAAATTGCTTCACCCGGTAACTACAATGTCTTGTGTACAGAGAGACACAAAGTCATAAAATATCAGGATTTGCAGGCATAAACGAGGGCAACGTGAAAGAAGGATACAAGACAGTTCCAATAGTAGCAGGGGCAACAGGTCTTGTGAAAAAGAATTTACAATCGTACTTAGATATGTTACGAACACATGTAACTCCATACGAATTGCAGAAGGAATCATTACTGGGCACATTGCTGGTGCTGCGAAGAGCACTTCTGGCTAACAACAAAGATTGAAACAATACTAATTTCATGAACTTTGATCATACTTTGACTTCGGAATGGGTTACATTCCTGTCATGGTATTAGAAACCCAAAACCGTGGAGAAATTAAAAACAGGGAAGTAGCGTGTGATGTGGAGTGTAATAACATAGATGCAAGAGCTGTAAAAGTCCATTTCAAGACAAACAATTCAACTTTAAAACAAAGCCTTAAAATAAATGTTGCTGATATTTTGTTGAGAGCACTATTCTACTTTTTTGCAATGAGCATATCAAAACATTTGAAGACAACAGATGGCAACATCCACCTAGGATGCAGAATAAACTAGCTTTAGTAATCAGAAAAAACAAACCTTGCATGGTAGAAAGGGGGCCCTTTTCGATAAAGCACTGCGAAAACAAAAATGTGACGTTTATAATGAAGTCAAGGACTGTACAAACGCAATGCAGTCTTTCTTATATGTTTACTTAATCTAGTTATTAACAAAGACCAAAAGTATAACAGAAAAATTAGTTTCTCAAGAAGTAATTTTTCTACAGCACTGGATATTTTGGCAAATACACTGACTCAACAATTAAAAACAGAATAAAACTAAACTGAGATTCTTGCAGATTTACACACCAGACTGATTGACTCTGCAAGAAGGAGCATAGCTGGACATGAAGAGATGATTTCATCGTAAACAACACTGTACTGTACCGCATTAGCTTATATTTTCGACAAGTTTGCACATTTTGCTAGGGACTTGGTTAAAACATGAAAACCTCTTATTAGCAAAAGAAATGAAACTATTATTGCTTGCACTGAGGAAACTAAATTTTTTGCTTTGTTCAAAAACAGTTTCTATCACTAAAAGTATTTGCCTGTCTACTGTGTCATACAAGTTGAAAATGAAACCAGAACTCTTAAATGAAAAATGCACACTCATACAGCTACGTGCAGCATATGTAGTACATTTGAGGTATATTACTGCAGCAAACATACTTAGACAAAGAAGCACATATGAAGCTTGAACGCCACCAAAGACAAAAGTTTTTATCCTACAGCTGGACCAAATCTGTTTCAAACATCCTCTTCTGTTAATAAAGAAATAAAAAAGCACATAATAATGTCCAAACACAGACCACCTCACAAAGAAACTGAGAATATTGTACATACAATGAGAAGAAAAAAAACTGAAATGCTAAACATCAACTCTCAAAACATCTACAAAAATGTCTTTTTTGCAGGGGGGAAGGCCTTCTGCACCCCAGCACCTGCAACCTCCAAACCCCTTACACACAGTGGATATAAAAAGTGTACACACCCCTGTTAAAATGCCAGGTTTTTGTGATATAAAAAAATGAGACCACCGTAAATCATTTCAAATCTTTTCCCATATTTAATGTGACCTATAACTTGTACAATTCAACTGAAAAAAAACAAGGGGGAAAAAAATAAACATCGTACAATAAGCTGGTTGCATAAGCGTGCACACTCTTAAGCTAATACTTTGTTGAAGCAACTTTTGCTTTAATTACAGCATTCAGTCTTCTGGGGTACACACCTGCAATCAAGTAAAGTGACTTTGATTAACCCCAAATAAAGACCAGCTGTCCTAGGAGGATTTTCCTGATATTTACTCAGTTGCCTGCTACAGCATAAGCTATGGTTCGCAGAGAGCTTACAAAGCATCAAAGTGATCTCACTGTTGAAAGGTATCAGTCAAGAGAAGGGTACAAAAAAATTTCCACAGCACTGGATATACCATGGAACACAGTGAAGACAGTCATCAAAAAGTGGAGAAAATATGGGACAACAGTTATGTTGCAAAGCACTAGACGTCACTCCAAAATTGATGAAAAGACAAGATGAAAACAAGACGAAAACTGGTCAGGGAGGCTGCCAAGAGATCTACAGCAACACTGAAGGAGCTGCAAGAATTTCTGGCAAGTACTGGTTGTGTACTACATGTGACAACAATCTCCCATATTCTCCATATGTCTGGCCTATGGGGTAGGGTAAGATGACAGTCTTTTCTTAAACAGAAAAACATCCAGGCCTGGCTAAAATTTGCAAAACAATACATCAAGTCTCCCAAAAGCACGTGGGAAAATATGTTATGGTCTAATGAGACCAAGGTTGAACTTTTTGGCCACAATTCCAAAAGATACATTTGGTGCAAAAACAACACTTCAGATCACCAAAAGAATGCCATCCCCACGGTGAACATGCTGGTGGCAGTATCATGCTTTGGGGGTTGCTTTTCTTCAGCTGGAAATGGGGCTTTAGTTAAGGTGGAGGGAATTATGAACAGTTCCAAATACCAGTCACTTTTGGCAGAAAACCTTCAGGCATCTGATGGAAAGCTGAAGATTAAGAGGAATTTCACCTTTCAACATCACAATGACACTAAGCATACATCCAAATCAACAAAGGAATGGCTTCACCAGAAGAAAATGAAAGTTTTGGAATGGCCCAGCCAGAGCCCAGACCTAAATCCAATAGAAAATTTGTGGGGTGGACCTGAAAATGGCTGTGCACAAGAGATGCCCTTGCAATCTGACAGATTTGGAGCACTTTTGCAAGGAAGAGTGGACAGATATTGCCATGTCAAGATGTGCCACGCTGACAGACTCCTACACAAGATGACTGAATGTTGTACTTAAATCAAAAGGTGCTTCAACAAAGTATTAGTTTAAGGGTGTGCACACTTATGCAACCAGCTTATTGTACATTTTTTTATATATATATACACACACACACACATATATATATATATATATATATATATATACACACACACACACACACACACACACACACACACACACACACACACACACACACACACACACACACACACACACACACCAGCTCAGAGCTCGGAACACATTGGGCAAATTCCTGATCCACAAAAATACCAGCAGCTAGCAAAACAGCCTGGTAAATGTTTCGCATTGCTTTGTCTAAACAAAAAAACTCCACTCCATAACAGCTCTCCTTACCCCAGAGACTGCTAATGTCTGTGAGGTCACTGAGACATGGTTTAAAGCTGCAGACAGCACATCAACAGTGCAAGATTATAATGCCTTTTACACATTTAGACCAGGTACTACACAGACAGGGACTAAAGGTGGAGGTGTCTCAATTTAAATTGAAAATAAGCATACCTGAAGGGTGGTCAAAGAGGACAATGCACTTGAGCTTCTTCACATTCAAATCATCACACTGGTTCCTTGCAAGTCATAGGTCCCCCTCTGTGATCCAGGAAATACATAACATGTATTTAAACTTATTGGAAAAGCTCATCATCCAAACCAGTACCATATCATGGGTGACTAATTACCACACTATTAACTGGGAATAATACACAACACCAAACATACAGGCACAAAGACTCATGGATTTTGTAAACACAATCTCCCTGAACCAGACTGTCAATACACCAATCAGGGGTGCAGCCATAGTGGATATGGTCTACACTAATATAGGAGAGTGCTGCACACCTCGTAGTGTAATCTCTTTTCTAGTAAGGTCAGACCACAAAATTATCTCCTCTGAAGTAAAAATAAAACCTGGAACCTCCTTTGAAGCAAAAATAACCCTGGAAATATTCTTAAACTACTCGAAGGCTGACTTCTACTATTAAGTGATAAACTGGCAAAATTTCAAGCCCACATAAACCCGGAGAACACTGCTGCTTACAATGAGCTATTCACAGAAACACCATACAAGCATGTAAATAACTGGACAGAGGCAGCTGTACCCACCAGAATGAAGTAAAGAACTAGCTCAAAAAACAAGCCTCCCTGGTGGAATCACAAAATCAGTAGTCTGTAAATCAGAAGGAAGAAAATTGTGGCAAAAATAAGGAAGTGTAGCACACAGCAGGAGAAAAACATTCTCAAACTAAACAAACAGCTCAGAAGACAAAGTCCATCTAAGCCAAATTTGAGGTAAATTTGGCCTCCTAGGTCAAGAACAACCACGAGGCATTCTTTAGCTATGTCTGCAACCTCAAAGGCAATGCACAATTGTGTGCAGAGCTCATTGTTAATGCAGCCACCTACACTGAGCCAAAAGCCACAGCGAACCTACTGGCCTACAAATTCAGCTCCAACTCTACCCCCGTCTCCCCTCAACCCTCCCTCAGGAAATACCATGAAATATAACTCCCCCTGATAACACTAGGCAACACGTCCTTAATGCTGTCTCTAAGGCCAAGAACACTGCATCAATGGGCCCAGACAATATGCCAGTATGCCTTCTAAGCAGCATGAAGCATGACCTATCAGTCCCTCTGCAATTGCTATTAAACTGTAGTTTCCAAACAGGCTTCATGCCTCATGACTGCAAAACATCAACAGTTATCTCTCTGCACAAGGGCCGGCCTTCTACAGACCCTGGAAACTACAGATGCACAAGTCTCATTAGTCTTGCATGCAAAGTTATGGAAAGAAGTATCATGGAAATGATCAATAATGACAAAGGAAACCTACAGAAACTGGCCCAACCCAATTTGGTTTAGTCAAGGGCAGGTCATGCCTATTCAACCTGGTGGACTTCTTTGAGAAGGTCATCAAAGCAATGGATGAAGGCAGGTTTACATTGCCTATCTTGACCTGGACAAGGCATTTGACACAATACCCCACTAGGGCATTGTTAACAAACTCAAAAGATTAGGTACAAACACATATGTCACCTGGTGGATAAGCTAGCTGACTCACAGACAGGACCCAGGAAGTTAGAAATGGGGAGTCAACCTCTACAAAGAGGGCAGTCAAATACCTCAGGGACTGGTCCTGGACTATTCCTTTTTGGCATTTACTTCTCCGAAGTCAAGGTCAATGTCAATGGCTTTTGTTTGACTAAATTTGCAGGTGACTGCAAATCTGGAGAGGTCATTGAATCTCCTACTGACACAAATGTTCTCCATGAAGGGCTGACACAGACAAATAATTGGTGTCAGAGACATTGACAAACTAAAGGTCAAGAAATGCAGAATAGTACCCTTTGGGAAGTCATCCACCCTTGGTAACCATCACAATGACAACCCCCCCCCCCCCAAGAGTTGACCCAGTAGTCCGGGACTTGCAGACAAACACAGACAGTAAGCTAGCATTTGACCAAGTGTCTACAGTAGTGAGGAAATAATAGTTATGTACTTGCCATAACTTAGTATCTGTAGTCACCATTCATCAGGCATAGGTCTAGGATCCGAGCCGGCAAAAACTCTAACCCAAGCATGATGAATGGTGACTTGGACAACATCAGATTAATAGTTACGTGCTTACCATAACTTGGTATATGTGCTAGCTGTTTTCTTTATCCACGGCAAGCTCGATTTGAGGGGTTAGAGGGCATCAGAGCACTATGGGAGGCGAGGAGCTTGAGCTAAGCTGTTGTCAGGCATGGGTCAGAGTCCCCAGCTACCCAACATTCTTGAGTGGCCTCATGGAAGGACATACCAAGGAACAGTGGAGCCAAAGGAAGCCCTTCCCCTAGAAACTAAGTCAAGCTTGTAATGAGAAATGAAGGTATGAGGAGAAGACCAAGTTGCTGCTGCACAAATGTCATCAAAGGACTGATGAGCTAAGAAGGCAGCTGATGTAGTCACTGACCTGATAGAATGTAGTCACTGACCTGATAGAATGAGCCTTAACTGGTCCAGGCAAAGGAGAACCACAGCATGGCCTCACAACAAAGCAGATAGGAAAATGTGCCCCCTTGTTTATGTACCACACAACCACCATGTTGTCCATATGTACTGCTATAGTCCCTACAGGGAGGCAGTCCTGAAAGGACTGCAACGTAAAGAGGACTGCTCATCTCTAGAACACTGATATGCAGTTTGGTCTCTGATTGGGACCCGGTCCCTTGGACAGCCTTCCTCAAGAAGTGCCCCCCACCCTAGGAGGGAAGCGTCCTGTGGTCACCATGGCTGTCGGAATGGGGGGAGAAAAGGACCTGCTCTTGCTAGGAGGTCTGAGGAGTGCATCCACCAAGTTACATGTCTTTGGCATATTGCAGTGAGCAGTATAGGGACTGAAAGAGGATGAGAAAGGGCCAACCATTGAACGGATAGGGTACATTGCAGAACTCTCATACTGTACCTGGCCAGTGGAACCAAATGAATGACCACTGCCATGGACCCTAAGGCTCTTAGAATGAGTGATACTGGAAGATGCATTTGCTCCAGAAGAGAATGTACATGAGACTGGATTAGAAGCACGCATTCGAGGGGGACAGCTGCAATCTCAGAGATGGTGTCCAACTGAGTAACAATGAATTCCAGGAGTTGAGATGGAGTCAAGGAAGACTTGGCAAGATTCACTAGGATTCTGAGCTGATCCAAAAGATGAAGAAATTGTGTGGTCTCCACCAGTTGATGCTGTGTGGCATCTGCGAGGAGCCAATCGTCAAGGTAGGAAAACACCTGGAATCCCTGCGGCCTGAGATGGGCTGCCACCACTGCCATACACTTGGTGAACACCTGTGGGTGGGTCTGTGATGATTCCAAAGGGCAGGGCTCGGAACTGGAAGTGATCGGCTCCTATGTGAAAGTGGAGAACTCTCCTGGATTGCCTATTTTGATATGACAGTACGCATCCTGGAGATCCAGAGCACATCCAGTTGTTTCTGTAAAGAAGGGGCACAATGGATTATACAGTGACCATCCGGAACTTTGACTTACTTCTTGACTGAGCGGTTCAACTGGCTGAGGTCCAGAATCGGATGCAGGTCCCCTGTTTTCTTTGGTACCAAAAAGAAGCAGGAGTAAATTCCAGATCCTCTTTGCCCTGTCGGGACCTTTTAGATGGATCTTTATTGAATGAGGTTGGTCACCTCTAGATGGGCTAACTCTCTCTGACCAGGTGGCACATCGGGGAGAGTTCTGCTTCTTGGTGGGGGTCGGAAAAGAGAATATAATAGCCCCTGGATATAATTCCTGGCACCCACTGATTGGTTACAATGTTTGCCCAGGCTAAAGGGTGCAAAGATAACCGGCCTCTGACTGTCTCCGGGGAGGGACAGTAGGGCAGTGCTTCAGGAATGCTGAAAGGGCTTCTCAGAGAAGGGTTCTCTAGAGCTCTGGTTTTGGGGGTCTCCTCTGCCCTCAGGATGGCGGTGACCATTAAAACCTCTCCCCATCCCCTGGAAGAGTTCTCCTGAGCTTCCTGAAAGGAAGACTGACTTACAGAACCAGATCTTCTTAATCCCCCGGCTGGGTCTTGGAAAATAACTTGATCCCTACAGCCAACAGAGTCTGCCCCTGTTGCTCACTGCGGGTTAAAGTTTCTTTTATGGTCGATCCAAACAGGGTTGAACCATCGAAGGGAGCGCTGGTGAATGACGCCTTAAAGGCTTCTGCAAGCCCACATAAGCGAAGCCAGGCATGATGCCTGACAGTGATGCCTGTGAGGTACCCTTGACAGATTTGGACATCAACCTCATGGACGAATTAGCTATGGAAGTGAGAGTGGTCAGCTTGGGAGAAAAACATTCTTAAAAGTCCTCTGCAGGCATGGACTACGAGAGGGAAGTGTTAAGCTCCTTTATCAAATCCTTCTGAACACGGGTGAAATGTGTAAGTTAGTGTAAGGCTCGCAGGCTGAACGAAGCCAATGCAAACACCAGATTTCCAAATCTGTCAATCACTCGACTTGCGATTGGGAGGATGGACAGATTAACTTCTGTTCCACCAGCTCTTTTTTGGTGGTGGCAGCTACCACAATTGCATCCGCCAGAACTACCTTGGACCAAAAGGATTGTCAGAAGGGGGACTCAAAAATCTTGTCCGCTCTTAGGTACTGGCTCCACTGTATTGGGTTCCTTCCAGACCCTACTGGCAATGAGAATGATCAAGGGGTCAAGCTGGGGGGGGGGATACCCAAGAGATAGATGGGCGCATTCCGAACACTTCCAGAAACACTGTTTCCTCCAAGGATGGAGGCTGGGCAGATCAACCGCCCTTAGCCTTAAGGATCTCCAGGATGTCTCCTAAGGAGACATCATCGGGTGGCAACCTAGAGGACCTGTCGCCCTCAATGACATCCGTGTCCTCTGTGAGACACTTCATTGGGGAGTCAAGATGTCTCCTCTTACATGTCCTCTTCCAGTGTATGTCCTCCTGGGGAAGCTTTGG
>NC_056739.1:1530010069-1530030069 GCF_019279795.1 Protopterus annectens | reverse complement strand
TACATGTGGAGGTGATGTTATTTTCATGTGATTTGTACTGTTAGATGTTATGAAATTCGATGTTATGGGTTTTAGATGTTTCAAAGGGTACCCATATGTGTGTGTATGCATATGAATACATACATGGGTCCATGTCATTTCACTGAAACTCCTCATTTGGTCGAGCCCATTTGTGTGAAAATTTATTCCACTGAAAATTCATTTCTCTGAAATATTTAATTGAAAACTTATTTCATACCATAAAAATATTTTTGCAGGGGGGAGGGACAAGGTCCTTGCACTCCCTCCCGCCACGTATATGTACTAACTCCACACAACCTAAGAGAAAAGAAAATATGCCACACACACTGACTCAGTGTTGGAGTGAAAATGATCTACAAATCTTGGGGTACAACATAATGTTGATCATTGCAGTCTGCACATACCTTGCCACTCACTTCCATCATAACTCGAATGTTAAAAAAAAAATGACACTTAGATACTTTCGTCATTTATACTTTTGAATGAAATGAATTTTCAATGAAACAGGCTTGACCAAATCAGTTTCTATATAATGAACGACACACACACACACACACACACACACACACACACACACACACACACACTGCAGCCTAAATCTTCTACCCTCATCAAAACCTCAGCAGCTTCATATCAGTGCTGAAAGCAACAAACAAGTCACATTTTCCTCAAAATGAGAATCTGAAAGACACTCTTTTCTTCAGGTTAAAGGGATTCTATCATCTATCCTGGTATCTCCTGCACCACTGTGCACAAAACACTCCGCGCCGTCATCACTGCGATATAAACATAACAACACTGACTGGCTTTAATTAATTAATTTATTTTTTTGCTAATTCAGGAAAATAAATAAATTAAAGCCAGTCAGTGTTGTTATGTTTATATCTCCTGCGCCACTGTGCACAAAACATTCCACACAGTCATCACTGGGATATAAACATAACACTGACTGGCTTTAATTTATTTATTTTTGTTAATACAGGAAGGAATTGTCACCTGATTGCCAAGTCTGCAAATAAATCACATACATAAAGGAATTAAAAAGAAAGTCGTATTATCAAAAAATAAAAAAAAAACTATACAAGTTAAAATAAACTGCTGCAAACAACATATTACTTTACCTGGCACTTTATACCTCTCAGTATTGTTGCATTAAGAATTTTAAAACAACAATCTTTTTTTAAACACACCTTTATTGAATTATCACTTGTGACATATTATACAAAAGTAATCAAACTGTATTAACAAATTAACATCAACAAACATTACACTTCACATATATTGCTATATATCATACAACCTAAGCAACATCACATAAATTATTCAATTCCTTCCCCCCTTTTTTAAGCAAGAAACATCTTTATTAAACCATCACTTATGGCACATGCAATCTTACATTTATATAAATGAAAACAAACCACACCAACAATTCTAGATGCAAGCATTTTATATCACAAACCATACTGACACACTCCCAGTTGCAAACATTATACATCACTTATAATCTACCCAATAATTTTCAGTCAAACACTACATAGTTCAATAACTCACTCAGTGAGAAGTGATGGAATAATAATTTGGTTGCGCTAATTATAAGAAGGTATAGTGTTTAAGAAGTACAATAAAGTGAGATAATAGAAGGGAATATATGCAGGTTAAGAAATGTAGTGCTTTAAAGGGGGTATAAGAAAGGTGGTGATGAGTGTGACAAAGTTATGTCCCATATGAGGAGCAGGGATAAAGCCAGGAGGCAGACAGGAAGTCTTTTAGTGGAGATTTGAAAAGATGAAGGTGTGTGACAGACCTGATTGATGCAGGAATTTTATTCCAAACTCTAGCTACACTATTGAAATAGAGACTGACACTAACAACCCTTTGTGGTTTCTATATGGTAAGCAGTTGTTAATTATTTGATCAAAGGGAATGATTTGGAAGGTTAGTATTGGAATAAGAGTCTAATTGCTGGGCAGGTGGATAGGCTATGGATGAGTTTATGGGTTAAAGTGAACTGAGTATAAGACAGGAGGTAAAGAAGCTCGAGACAGTTAAGTGTGGTGGGTGTGGTAAGGTTTGTTGCAAACAAATCGGGTGACTATGTTATAGCCTTGTTCAAGTTTAGAACTAAGTGTGGCTTGTAGGCTGGTCAAGATAGGGGATCCATACAGGAGACAGGGTAAGAGGTAAGCAGCAGCTAGAGTTACGTTGGTGGAGTCTGTAAGGAATTTCTTTACTCTATGTAGGGTGCCTAGTTTTTGATGGGTTTTCTGGATGTTGTTGCGGATATGTAAATCAAATTTAAGATTATTGTCAACTGTCAAGCTAAGTAGTTTTGTATGTGGGGTAACTTCAATTATGGCATCACTTAAGGAAGAAATTTTAAAGTTGTTTTTTCCCCCATAGAAATAGGATTTTGGAAAAAGAGACTATTTTAGTTTTTTGGGGATTTAGTTGCAGGTGATTATCCTGTAGCCAACTTTCAAATCTAGGCAGTCAGTCTACAGACTGTGACTACCCACCACAGGGCCAGTAATCAAGGAGCCTCAATCCTCACTACTGGCATCAGTGCAGGACGCACACTGGGAAGAAGACAGGTGCACACACAAAGTATTTCCAGATGCAGCTTTCTGCATCAAGTGCGGTTTCCCCTTAAGAGCACACAACAGACCACAGTCAGTCCGGGGGTGGTTTCTCCTTTTTACTCCAGATCCCCAATAACCCCCCACTCGCACAAATACAGAGTTGAGATCTCAGCTAAGTGGACATGCCAAGACCTCCAGCATCCTCTCCGACCAAACAGTGCTTCGTGTCCCTGCCCAAGTAGCTGGCAAACACATGCTGAGGTGTGATTTACGCACATACGAGCACACACATGCACCCACCTACCCGCCTGGGAAAGGCTGGCACAGGTTTACTAGCTATGCCCCTTTTTGCCCAGATTATAAGGTAGTTATCACTGCCATCAGCCAACTCTTATCAGCTACTTTAAGGCCCCTAACAAAGGGTGTCCAATCATACTGTGTAATATTAATATTAATACAAATGGTAGTTTGACCAACAGCAAGGCTATTAGGAGTGGCCCACAATGTCACCAAATAAATACAAAAGTACTCTCAAAACTTAAATATGTCTCACAAAGATCAGCTACAATGAATGGTTTAAATATATTTAATAATAAAAGAGCAAGAAAATACTCAGTATATATTCACAGTGACATCAGAGTTCAAAACCACAGAAAATATTTAAAACAACAATACTGGACAGTCTCAAATACATAAATAAAAATATTTAAATAGTGCTTCATTATATTCCTGACTGAGAATTACTATACCCTACTTAACTTTCTTAAGAGCAAGGCAGATGTGGTGAATGGATCTTGTTGCCAGGTCCAAGACAGAATACAGAATGCCCTTTCTCTCTCTGATTTCTCAAATTAATATCTCAAATAATACTGCTGGCATAGCTTGAAGAATGACAATTTCTTGTCATCTGACTCTATCCCAGGTGAAACCCCCACTGCTGGAATCTGGTAGTACTTAGCATCTACTTGTGAAAATACATTGACCTCAGATCTTTGGCAGATGCAGGAAGTCATAAAACAATCAAATTCCTTCACATTTCAAAACTACTATCAAAACTAGTAATTATTTCACCTTAAAGACAATACAGAAAACTCCCTAGTATAGAGATTCTGTCTCTAGCTGCCATAAAGTAATTTAATTTCAGCTATTTTTCTGAAGTTAACCTCCTGTATTCCAGTTTCCACTATTAAAATATAAACAGTTAAACAGTTAGAAGAGTGTATGTACACTTCTGTTCTCTTCCAGCAGGGCACACTGTGGATACATCTTTAAGCTCAGTACTTTACAAAATACCCTTTTTAACACACGTCTGTACAGACCAGTTTAATATACACATGACATAACAGTAACAGTACAAATACATTTGTAACACAAGCATCTGATACAGATCATGTTGATATTCACAAATGACAATTATTTACAAAATTCCAGATAGCTGTGCTGGCAGTATCTCCCTTTGTCACACAGACCATTATAATTTTTACTAATAAATCATATTCAAGAACTTCCTACAGCCTCAAGGAGGGCAATACAAGACAGACCGGAGAGGAACTGAGGCTGTCTCTGTCTAATTAAGCTGATCTTTTTGAAGGCTGCCTACAGTGGGGATCAGCTGAGCTTTGGCTCTTGCAAGATGGCACAGTTCTTTCACTGTATATGCTCCATGCTCAGGGTATGCACGCTCCTTACTAGCACGTCACTAAGCTAGACTATGAGGAACAGCCCAGCTCCACATTTCCCTGTTCTGTTGTCAAGAACATATGCACGCTACACCAGAAAGACGAAAAAATAGTGAAATATGTAACATGACAGTGTTACATTTTACAGCACATCTAGTACCTGCAGCTAGTGGAGTTCAACAATATGAGACAGGAGGAGGGCAGTAAAATGCCCACAACAAGAGGGCTTCTTGAAGTCAGTTACTATTCTGACCACTCTTATAAGGGTAATATTTTACTTGTAGTGTCCACTGCAATCAGTAACAGCTGAGAAGAATCCCAAGCAACATGTAAAAACTTTCCAAGGAAGCAGAAGCCACAGAGTTCAAACAGGCAAGATATAAAAAGTTGAATCCTGCACCAAGTATACAAGGAAGTTTAACTCCTGGAATGGAGATTCAAATAATATTTAGTGGAGGTAAAAAAAAAAAAAAAAAAAAAAAAAAAAAAAAAAAAAAAAGATAAGCATGACTCATATTTTCAATGGATACATTCTTGAGATGGGTAGCAGAAACAGGAATACCCCTAGTGAAGTGGAATTGAACTGCAATGAGCAACAAAAAAGCAGATGCCCAACAACAAATAGTGCAGTTGGCAACCCATTTAGATAGCACCTGGTGAACCACTGCCAAGTCCTCCTTACATGAAGCACATAAGATGAGCAAACAGCCTATTTACCACTTGTCATGCTTTCTTGTCTAAGTGGGAAGTGTGCATACAAAGTATGAAGGGTCCTCTTTCCAACAGATTCCACCCCTGAGCCGAATAGTGTTTTTAAAAAGCATGCAATTCAAAATGTAACTGTTAATGGTAAAGACCCAAAAACCCAGCACACTTCAAAAGGCAAAGTTTGCTGAACCAGCCAGCTTAAACGGTGAATGGACAATTCTATCATGAAATACAAGACACAAGGAGGAAAAGAATCCTTCTCAAAAACAAACAGGCAGCATACTTCCAGGAACCGCCAGACAAGGCTGTGTCGGGCCACAGTTTTGCGGTTCTGTAGGACATTACATACTTGGATTGCAGATACAAGCACCACTATCATGGAATAAGTCAGACCTAATTCAAACTGGTGTTTTTCAGCTACAGTGGGGTAAACAAGGAAGGGCATTTATCTTTCCTATCCGACTCTGGATATCAGGCACAAAAATCAAGGGAATGGGAGATGAAAACAAATCATACAGAAATCATCCTCTCCATTAGGGGATGATGTATCCACTGCCTGTTCTCATCTTGCCTGTGGCAGGAACTTGAGCACTAGGATTTCTTGTGTGTGCGTCCTTCACTTCTCTACCTGCTGAACACAGACACTCTACAACGCCATCACAAACAAGTCAAGTGGTGTCTGCCATAAGGCTCAAGAAATGCAGAAGGAAGTAGGTTTCAACATAGTTCTGCTGTCTTATCAATGAACCAATGTGCTCCCTAGGGATAACAAGTTCCTCTCACACCCCTAGGGCAGGAGCACATTGGTTCATTGATAAGGCAGCTGAACTATGTTGAAGCCTACATAGTTCTGCTGCCTTATCAATGAACCAATGTGCTCCCTAGGGATAACAAGTTCCTCTCACACCCCTAGGGCATGAGCAATCTGGAGGGTCGTCATCTGGGCAAACATCAGAGATCTGGGTGCTCTTGCTGATATTCTGGCAGTGAGGGCATATTTTGCATGAATTATCCATCTCCTCCTCTAAAGCAGCGTCAATGTATGGACCACCTATGCCTTTCTACCAGTTTGCATGTGCTCTTTCACTTGACAGACAAGAGCTACTGTTACTGGCTTGAGTGTTCAAGTCCATGATACCCCTGCA
Organism: Protopterus annectens; assembly: GCF_019279795.1. Lineage (NCBI taxonomy): Eukaryota > Metazoa > Chordata > Ceratodontiformes > Protopteridae > Protopterus > Protopterus annectens. Next base: position 1,530,023,937 of record NC_056739.1, on the reverse strand, counting down.
CCAGCCCCTGTCCTTTCAACACTGCTCCTGCCCTCTGGCAGTGACTAGGTTTGGCGGTAATGGCTTTTGCTGACTGGGACCCACCCTCTCTCTCTCCACAGGATAGACACACACATCCTGTCAGCATGCACTGTCAAACATCCAAACTGCTGGAAGAACTCAGGTTGTCTGAGCCATAACCAGGGCCTTATCCCTTGATGCCACTGCTCGAATACCAAGTTTCCCTTGTGGCAAACTGATGAATCTTCAGGGTACCAGGCATCAACAAACAATGACCTTCTGCATGAGGTTGATGATGAAAACTAGTTTCCCAAAAGGGCTGGAGCTGTGACTCCATGAATCTGCCACAAAATCTGCCTTCACTATGATGTGAACTACTGATAAAAAATGTCATGATATATGACCCGCAACCAAATCCAAACCACTTTGACTCAGGGTGGGTATAAGTCTATCTGTATCTACCTTGCTTTTTAGATATCCGTAGATCACTGACTTGTATGACCTTAACTAAAGGGGGCTTGAGTTTTACCTCTTTCACAAAGCCAATACAATCATAGTAGCATTAATTACTCTAGCTTCAGCAAGTTTGTGTGTAGTTCCTCACTCCTGAAGAATACAACTCCTTTGAACCAGCAATTACACTATGTAAGCTTCAAAACTTGCAAGAGAATCATCTTTCCAAAGAACTTGTAAGTGGTTCAGGGGTAGGAAGGGAATCCTCATCAATTCAGACATCTGGAAACACTTCTACACTCTACTGTATAGTGATAGGCATCTGACACCAAACAAATATTCATGAAAAAGAGGAGTGGAATCACTGTACTTAACACTTCACTATAACACCATCACAAACAAGTCAAGTGGTGGCTGCCATAAGACCCAAGAAATGCCGAAGGAAGTGGGCCTCTACATACTTCTGCTGCCTTACCAACTATGCCAAAGTCATGACCACCTGTGATCGCTCCTCAGGCGTAAGAGATTGGTACTACAGACTGCAACTCTGCCCTAGTGAAGGAGTGTACTGTACCAAAACATACTAGTTCTAGTTTATGGTGATTCGTAGATAATTCAAAGAGCTCTTGACAAGAAAACTTATAAAAAGAAACATGAGGCACCAGTCATGTAAATATGGGAACACTAGCAAATTCTTCCACTTCACGGCTTCTGACACCACAGTTAAGACCTTAAGGAAAACTCTGAGGGATGATGACAAATAAAAGCCAAATCTACAGTATTCCTTGACAGAATATTTCCCATAGGTAAATAATACTATAACAGTGATCAAGTAAAGACATCATCTTTTACTTGCCCACCCCAACACACACACAACTAATGCAAGTGTCTTTGGGTCATGCTCCGCCAGGACTTTAACAAACTCAGAGGTCATGCTGGGGAAAAGTGAAATTCCTAACCACTGTAACCTCCACTGAGAAACATTTCCAATATAAAAGTGCTTTTCAACCCTAGAAGCATCTGGACAACTTGGTGGGTACCCTCAGTATGATGTCTCAGTCCTGCAAATGGAATCTGACTGGTGCAATACTTGTACAGGCCTCTTCAAAATGGAGACAGTTAGTTCTCCCTTTATGCTGGCACAATCACTATTTGTCCACATTTTACCCTATGTCCCTATTTTTAAAGCTTTGTCTGCATTACCCATTACCTTTCATTTTACATGAAGCCTAGTATGCACATTAGTTAAGTCACCCATATTTCTTATGGACTGTGTGATAGATTTGTTACCTTGTATTTCACTGGTCATAAAGAATAGTTGTGTAAGAAAGTACCATAACTTTAGATGTCCTCTTCTATGTTCCAGTATTCATAACAGTAGGGAGTTGCTGCTTCCAGCACCACCGACCGGCCAGTATACCAAAGCCTTAGTCCAGGAGGGTATGTGTGATCTCAGTTAACAGGGGCATATACCAACGTTAGGTATAAAAGTGACGTCTGCACGTACCCTCATCAGAATAATTTTGCCGCATACAGTAGTGTCTGTGAGGTTTGACCAGGAGGGTCCTAATCTGAGACCTTTAGACTTACATGTAGGCCAGTCCCAGGGCAGTAAGTTGGCTGTGTAGATAGAGACCAGGGGGTTGATGGCAATGTGCCCTCAGAAGATACCTGGGATAGAGGTTGGAAAGAGACAGGGGGTAGGTGGGTGGGATTGAATACTGCAACATAGAAGAGAAGGACATCTAAGGTTATGGCACATTCTTACACAACTATTCTATGTCCTTCTATTCTGATGTTGCAGCATTCATAACAGTAGGGAGAGTACCCAAGCTTTAAATATGAACTTGGGAGGAGAAAGGGTTCCTGTGGTCAGGGAGACCCTGTAGGATAGTCTTAGCATCCTGTGCTAGAACAGAATTTGCCATGTCCAGCTTGTAGTGTTTGGTGAAGGTGTGTACTATGAAAAAGGCAGTAGTGGAAGCAGCAGCTCTGGTAGACTAAGGCTTAATATTGGCCTGTACGGATTTCCCATGGTGGGAGTAGCACAAGGAAATGGACTTAGAGATCCAAGAGGCAATGGTTTGCTTAGATACAGCTTTCTCTAGGGCTCTGGGGTGGAAGGAAATAAATAACTGATCTGACTTCCTGATATCTTTGGTTTTGTCTAAGTAGCATCGAATTTGTCTGTGTACATCCAGGGAATGTAGGGTCCTTTGAGGCATTTTGTGGAGGAGGATAAAAAACTGGTAGGTTAATGGATTGATTCAATGAGAGTTCATTAACTACCCTGGGCATGAATGAGGGAGGTTCTGTTGAGTGCGTCTGCCATAACATTCTGTTCTGAGGGGATATACATGGCTAATAAGTGGACCCTGAGGGAATCGGCTAGATTTCATATCTGGATGGCCAGGCTGCATAGTGGGTAGGACCTGGTCCCCCCTTGCTTGTTTATGTACCACAGGGCAGTCATATTGTCTGTGATTACTTTTAGGGTTCCTGGCAGGATAGAGGGCTTAAATGTTCGAAGGGCTAACAGCAGGGCTCTCATTTTCTTGATGTTGATGTGGTCTTTTACCCTTAGAGTAGACCATGTTCCTTGTACTGTGAGGTGTTGTTGATTTGTTTGTAACACTGCACCCCAGCCCACATCTGAAGCATCTGTGGACAGCTGTTGTAGCGGTGCTGGGATCTGAAGGTGGGTCCCTAGGTTGGTCTGCACTGCAGATATCCACTATTGGATCTCCTTTCTTAGGCATAGGAGTAGTGGAAGTGGGGAGTCCAAGGGCTGGGAATAATGGGTCCATAGGTTTTTTTTAACAACCACTGAATTTTGCGCATGTGGAGTCTTGCCAGAGGGAGCATGGGTATAAGAGATGCCATGTGGCCTAACAATCTCAGGAATTCCCGAGTTGTTAGGACGGTTTGGGTAAGGATCTGATTGAAGAACAGACAGAGTTCCTGAATCCTTTGGTCTGGGATGAAAGCCTTCATGCAGTCTGTGCGGAGTCTGTATACCAGGAAAATCATGTCCTGTGAGGTGTTCAAGTGAGATTTTTCTATGTTTATCGTGAATCCCAGAAGAGAGAGGGTGTTTGACACCTGCTGTAGATGAAGGTGTAGGAGTTGGTGGTCTTGATGCAAGATGAGTAGGTCGTCTAGGTATGGGTATATTTATATACCTTGGGTCCTGCAATGGGAAATTAAGGGGGCTAGGGACTTTGTAAACACTCTTGGGGTAGTGGATAGACCAAAAGGCAATGCAGAGAATTGAAAATGACAGGACCTACTGAAAATCTGAGGAACTTCCTGTAATCTGAATGAATGAGGACGTGCAGGTAGGCATCCTTGAGATCTAGAGCTACCATGAATGCCTAGGAGGGGATTAGAGGTAAGAGTAGAGGTAAGATGATCATTTTGAAACTGGGTACGTGGAGGAAGAGGTTGATAAAGGACAGATCCAGAATAGGTCTCAAAGGACCCTCTTTCCTTGGTACCAGGAACATTCTGGAATTAAAACCTGTGTTCTTTGAGGGGTGGGCACCGGTTTTATGGTGCCTTGATTTAGAAGTTGATGAATGATGAACAGGTGGATTTGTTTTTTTTTTTTTGGTGGTTGAGGAATCCCTTGGAAAAGTGGAAGCATCCACCAAAGTCATGTAATATCCTCTCTGGATGATGGAGGGGACCCATTGTTCTGTTGTTAAATTCTGCCAGGAGGGAAGGGAGAGGGTGAGTCAAAGGGATAAGCGTGTTGCTGGATGCAGAAGGGGTGAGTCATAGTGGAGGAGGCCTGGATTGCTCAGGCTGGCTCCAAAAGGGTGTGGTAGAGGATCTGGAAGGAAATCTGGAAGTAGAAGTTTTTCTCGGCTGTCTACGTCCCTTTGATTGTGGTGCTGAATGTTAGGATTACCTTCTAACAAAGAAGGGTTTCTGAGGATAATTCCTATGATATCTACGAATAGGGGACACCAGAAGGTGTTTGAGGTATTGTAACTCTTTACCCTTCTCCTGAAGGGATTTTAGAAGCTCAGCAGAGGCTTCTCCGAAAAGGGCCTTATTGTCTAAGGGTGCATCCAGAAGTTTAATTTGAACATCCATGGGGAGGGGCTGTAGCCGTACCCAGGAGTAATGTCAAAGCACTGATCCAGAAACAGCAGCTTTGGATGTAGCTTCCACAGCATCATCGCTGCACTTAGAGTGCCTGGTCACTTGGGATGCTGTGGATAGAAGTGAATTTAGTTGTGTTCTGATAGGGGAATTCTGAACCTCAGACAGAAGGATGGAGGCTTTTGAAATGGTGTCAAGTACCTACCTTGCCATGTGTGTTTGGTAGTTCAGGGCCCTTAATGGCCAGGGTGGAGGAGGTATATACCTTTTTACCTGTCCTACCCATAATTTACTGTCTTTATCAGTTGGATAAAGAGTAGTAGAAGGTAGTTGTCTGGATGTCTTATCTGCAGAAACAGCTATAACAGCTGGGTCTGCATGAGGGTTCTTGTAAAGAAACTGTGTGTCTTGGGGTCCCTGTAAAAACGATCAGGTCATTTAGCTGCTGGGGGTTGGGACTCAGGAGACTGTGAAGCAGCAAAGAAGGCATCCTGAAAAGCAGGCAGTAAGGGAGACACAGCTGAGGGAGATGGCTGTTCCATCTGCAAAAGGTCAAAGTATCTTTTTTCTTGGATTCTGAAACCTCAGAGGCCTGCCACTTAAAATGTTCCCTCATGAGGGAAATAGTGATCCCTAAAGCTGAATTCTTCTCCTGGGGATTCATGAGAAATAAGATTCCTCCTCTTCTGCAGTAATGAATTCCTCGGGGGATTCAATTTGTGTTTCTTAGGAGAAGGACTCCACAGAAGATGAATAATCCTCCTCAGACACATGCATTGGTTGAGGAGTGAGAGTAGGGGGAAGTTGCTGTGATTATAATGCCTGAAAGGCCTTAAACAGACTGAGAGAAAAATTAGCAGCCAGGCATCTGTGGTGGTTCAGAGTGCTTGGATTTCGATTTCCTTTTCAAGGGGGATGTAGTAGCAGTCAGAAGAGAAGTGGACGTTGCCTAGCATGAAAAGGAGGAGCAGGGACTTCAGACTCTGATGGCTGAATTACCTCAGTGGACATACCTTCGGTATCCAGTACCCTGACTTCCATTAAGGTTCCTGGGCCTGCCTTGGAAACCGTCATCTGAATGGACTCCGGGTCTTCAATCACCTCGAGAGCCTGATTGGACACCTGAGGCGCAACCTGGGATTCGGGCCTAGCATTTTTCGCCTTCTTCCTAGGTGGCTCGTCGGAAGGGCCTACTCCTCCCTCCATGCCTAACACCAAGCGTCTAAGTCATTGGTTTTCAAGATAAAGATTCAAAGCTACTAAATGGCTACGTAGGGTCTTGGGGATGAACGACTTACAGATTGAACAGGATGTATAGTCGTGGGCCTTGCCTAGACAAAAAACACTTATCTTGTGTGCACTTGTGAGGAATTTGTCTCTCACAAGCACACTTCGCTTTCCTAGCTGACAAGTAAGGCTAACTGTAAGCAAAATAAGTAATAAAACCCCAACAGGCACTTATCCGTATTGGTCCAAAATGGTCATCAAGTCTTTAACGAACTGGAATGCGGTCATCTGAAGAAAAGCGATACACAAGTGGAACTGGCAAACGGGTGTCCGATGATGACTGTGGCATTCTGATGAGGGTACGTGCAGACGTCACTTTTATACCAAACGTCTATTTATGTCCCTGGTAACCCTCACATGTACCTTCATGGACTAAGACTTTGGTATACTGGCCGGATGGTGGCGCTGCAAGCAGCAGCTCCCTACTGTTATGAATACTGCAACATCAGAATAGAAGGACATCTTTTGTGATGGCAATTTTGTTGCTATTTATTAGAATGGACAAGAAAGACTCCAAGGAGTCTTAAGAAATTTATGAAATGTAAAGGCAGGGCTAGAAGATCTCCACAAGATTGTCATATGAAATGTCTAAAGTGCCTTGGAGAATTTCATTTTTCTAAGAATATCTCTGTTCCTTCATGCTTTCAGCCCCTACAGACATATGAAAAAGCTTAGTGCTGAAGAAGATGAAATCTACTTCTACTTACAAGTTACCTAAAGATTCCCCTTCTTTTGTCACTCCTTTTTCTTACACCTACAAAAGACCAGCAACAGGGGACAGAGACCAGATTGCCCTCCTCCAGACACTGAAAAAAGGCATATACAACCACTCACAGGACTTTATATCTCAAGAGATCATAACTCCAGGATCCTGACCAAGCAGTACTGCCTTTAGTTCAAAACCAGAGCTCACAACTTCTTGGCTCAACTTTGCAAGGTCTGTCACATTAATGCATTCTATGTCAGCTGACCTGCACTATTCTAATATGTGGCAGGCTTTTATTTCAGTGCTGCACATGAAGTCACAGGTATCTTTGTTCACTAAATGTCGGGATGACTAAAGATCCTTTATTTCCAAACTTTGCTGCCCATATCTCTCCCTTTTCTCATCATATTCTGTCCTAGTCCCAAGTTCAGATTTGACAGAAGGGTGGCTACTGGATATTGGGGACAATGTTGATGGCAGATTTCAGGATTGCTGCCCTAGACCTCAGTTATCTTTAAGAAAACAGTACCATCCGTGTCAAGTGTACTGACCTTAAGGGTTCACTTGACATATGCACTGGAGATCAAACATATGTCTCCTTCAGGGCAGTCCATTCCATTTCATTCCATTGCTGGGCTCTGGCTTCAGGCAGTCAGTGTCAAGACCCTCAAGCACAGACTCAGATGCCGATGGAAGCTCTGACGGTTAGGGTCAAGACCTCTTAAGTCTTCAACTTTTAGATACTTGGTCCATCAGCTCATCAGGACTTGCAGTTGGTGCAAGCCCCGACAATGCATGCTTCTCTGTATGGAGTCCTCCAACATGGATTCTGACTGCTGTGTCCTCGATATCGCATGTGCCAGCAGTAACAGACATTCACCCCTCCCCAGCCCAAGTACCAAGGATTGGGGGCCTAACTCCAGTTACCATTGCCTCATTCAGGCCTCTGGCTTCTTCCTCAGTTTTGGTATTTTCCCCACTGGTAGGACTGAGGAATACCAAGTGCAACAGGAAGCATTTAGATTGGTCTTCAGAGTCTCTCCCCCAATTCAGACTTGGATGAGCATGAGTAGCCGTTGCTATCATCCTCTCCAGAAAACTCCAAGTTTGTGGAAATCCTAGTTAAAACAGATTGATCTTGGACACTATCCTCTGATTTCAAATACATGCTGGAGGAGGCCCTTCAGTCACCAAAGTCATCCTACTGGTGGTCCCCACACCCAACAGTGTTAGTTGGGTGGGTGAGTTAACAAAGAAGAACCCAAACATAATGGCTTCCTTACTCAAGAGGCTGGACAGAATCTTCAAAACTCGTAAAGACTGGAAGGCACTAGCGTGTACCCTGTAAACTGACTCTACAATGGTTGCAGTTGCACTCCAGAAGGCTCTCACACTAGAGTCCTGCAACACATCTGCCCAAAAAGGAATCACAGGCATCTACCTGAAACTGCTGCAGGATATAAAAGGTTAATTTTGTTGATTCCCTTAAGAGAGAACCTTGCTTTTCAAGCAGCCAATACAGGCAGATCTGGAGAAAAGAGAAAAAAGGCAAGACCCTCAAAAGATGTTGAGGTGAACTTTCAACCTCAGCAGCACAACTTTTCCAGGATGGAACAGAACCTACATCATATGTGGTTTAGGCACAGCTGACAGCAGCAATAAACTAAGATTTTCTGAACAGTTCGCAAGATTTGTGGCAACTTTCAAAATGGCCACCAACCCACAGGTAAGAAACCTTTGCACAGTGGTCATTTATACCATGATCCTCTGGGAGAAAAACCAAAGTCTTTTCCCTAAGGACATGCCTGGTTGCTCCACTCTGGTGGCAGTTGGAGATCATCTGACCCTCCATCTGTTGGCATGGCATCATACAGGACATGCAAGTCCCCTTCCAAGCCAGCAGTTGCTAACCTTTCCAGACATCCCACTGAATCAGAAGGCCGTGACACAAAAAGAGGCTCAAAACCTATTTTGCAAAAGAGAGCAGTCTCAGAGGCTTCACTAGACAAACAAGGTCTAGTCTTTTTTACTACAGGTTCTTTTTAATTCCTAAGAAAACAAAGGGATTCAGGCTGATTCTCAATCCGAGTGGCTTAACTCAATTAGTTCTGAAAGAGCCTATTTGCATGTTCACAGTGCAAGCCATCCTTCCACGTCTGCAGGAATGAGAATGATGTGCCCTTTTGGGCCACCAAGACAACCACTTTCAACATTAACATAACAAAGGTGTCAAGGAAGCATCTTTACATCCTCACAGGAGCCATTTTTAGACTCAAATCTTTTCCATTTCATCTCACCTGAGCCTCAAAAGGTGTTCACAAAGCACATGGTAGTCACTGCACAGCATGATGGACTTCAAAGTACCAGGGTCTTTCTACACCTAAATGACTGTCGCTTAGTGCCCCCCCCCCCCCCCCCCCTAATGGATAATTTCAGAACCTCCAAGGATTACTTCCTAGTTCTATTTCAACTTTCAGGGAAAATGGTGAACACTGCAAATTCCCAGTTAATGCTCATTTAATAAACTCACATTTGTTGTGCACAGGAAGGACACATTGCCATGCTGTGTTTTTCTCCCACAGAACAAAATTCAAACAAAACATTCTGCAGTCTCACAGACTCTACAAAATCAACAAGTGACAGTAGTCTATGAGTACTAGGTCTCATGGTAGCCTATCTTTCGATTGGGCCAGAGCCCAGTTTCACATGAGGGTAAGAACACACAATGGCTATATATTAACCCCCAAGTCACTTTAAAAGTTAACAGAATGACATGTTTTGTACTATGAAAGACACGGGTGGAGCACTAGACAACAGGGACACACTTGATTAATAATCCTAATCCACTTACAAAGTTAACAGTACACAGATTTTAGGGATCAAAGTATAGTATTCCAAGAAGTATGAAACTCAATGTTTGGCATTACTGACTGACTGTGATGGTCTACAACATACAGGACCCATGCTCAAGACATCCGGATAAAGCTGGTGAGGGGGACACACTAGACAACACCATGGACTAGAGCAAGAGGACTTGCATCACAATGTATTTTACTGAACAGCAGAAACTTTCTGGCAATACTGACTGACTGCAGTGAATCGTGATTTATGAGGGTCAGGGTAACACAAGAGGCACCATCAGGACACTCACGTTGCTAAAGTGGTTAGAAAGACCTTCTACATTGCCCACCTGATCATGAAGGGATTCGCATCCAGATCTAGTGAGGTTATTGTTCCCCTGTACTCTTCACTTATCAGACCAATGATCGAGTACAATGCCCCATTCGGGATGTATCTCACCCGACATCTGCAGCAATTGGAGAGACCCCAAAAGTTCCTCACCAAAAGGATAAAGGGACTCCAAAATCTGTCATATGCTGCCAGATTGAAGAAACTCCAGCTTTATTCAGTTGCATACCGTCTGCTCAGAGGTGACATGTGCCTGACATACAAGGCCATGTCCAACCCGGAAGTAATGGACATGCTCCACCTCAAAAAATCCAAATCCACCAAAACCACTAGAGCAAGCGACTTAAACCTTAGCACGGATATAAATAGGGGCGTGCTGGAGGGATAGATTTATCACTCAGAGACTCCCTATGCTGTGGAATAAAATCCCGATCCATGTGAGGCAGAGCACCTCGCTGGCTCTGTTCAAGAGAAATCTTTACCTGTGGATGGGAGATTGTAGGTTTATCCCGGGAATCATCTCTGTGTCACTGCTGGACAGAGGCACAACAAACTAATGGGCACAGTATTTTTTCATATAAGGGGTGGCGTAAGCCACAAAAATTTGGGCTAGGCTTATAAATGCCTTAGGGCAGATAGCCTAGTATAAACCTATGAACCTATGAATGTTCTCTGTTTGGATTTGTTTAATGCATGCAGGGGACTGACATGCATTGCAACCAGCACTGATCACTGGAAAGGCAGCAGAAATGGAACTGTTATCAGACACATGCAAATTAGATGATAATGAGGTCTTTCTTCATTGTGGCTAATATGTCTCTGAATCACTGGTTTCTGTGACTGCACCAAAACACCCTTTTTACCACAGTCTTACCACTCATGGGCAAACCTTTTTCCTAGCCTTTGCCCTTTTGTCTTTTCATGAAAGGAAACATTAGTCTATCATTATCAAATTGGATGCAAAAGAACTCTAACCTGCACTTTTGAAAAGGGGGTTATACTTATTTAACATTCTTAATTCAACTGGAAGTAATGGTTACCACAGAGCTGAGAAAAAGAAATGGATGCAAAATAAAAGTGTTAATTACAGAGGTTAACAACGGGAAAATAACACTACAATAAAACAACTGACTGTAGGATCATAAGATAAACAAGGCAATTGGTCCACTGGCTATATGTCTACTGTCAAATTACTATCCTTTGACATTTCCACTTTTTTCAAGGAGGGTAAGAACTGTAACTAAACATACACATCCAGTTAACCTAGTTACATTTGAAGGACAAGTAGTCACACTGCTTAACATGCACAGAAGCCTGGTCCAGGGCAGGAGAGATGTTGGCCGATGATTTTTATCCTTCCACTGCGTTTATATGCATTTTCTGACGTCTGTTTAGATCTCTCATTCTAGTATTAACTGCACTAATCAACTTACTTTGAAAAGGGAAGTCAAGGATAACAGGATCCCTAGGGGTGCAGCAAGCAAAAAGCATTATTATAATTCTTAAAACCAAAAATGCCAACCATGGCCAGGTGCACTGTACCAACTATTTATTGGAGATTAAAAAAAAATTGTTTAGCACTTTAATTTTATCCTTATGCAGACTTATTTTAATACTTTAAAACTGCAATATCAAAATAATTGATATCCATACACACATATATGCACGTCATTTCAGAAATATTTAAGTATATTTACAGATGTTTTATTTACATACACTATTTATACATATTTCTTAAACATCATAAGACTTGTAGTAAGAAGTTTATTTGATAACCAAGTCATATGATACATTGTATAAGTATTTAAGGCATTTACTGTTTTACTGTTATTCTGATGAAGTGTGCAAAATAATAAGACGAAAGTGTAGTGTAAACCAAGTTTTTTTTAATCTTCAGTAAACAGTTCGAAGAGAGAATAGGCATGGTTGGTGCTTTAAGTTTTGATATTTCAACAATTTTAAAAATTTGCTTGTGATTTATAAATATAACCGTGTCAGGGGTATGAAGGTAGGTATTCTGAAAAGAAGAAAAAATAAAAGACAGTAATAAGTACCTCAGTCACATAAGTAATGCAAACTGCTGCTCATCAAATCCCACTACATCACTTATTTTGATGGTCCCTCCATTCACTAGTCTGCATTCTTTTTTCAGTTTATATCGTAGTAATACTGCAGTTTGCTTTTAATAATGCAAAACATATTAGTGACTTGACTTAATTTACTTACATTTTTCTTTTGAAACTATCAGCATTTCATGCACTTTTCACACGGACCACAGAACAACTTTGGAACTGTCCCTCAATGGAAAATAGAGAAGCAAGGCAGAATTTGATTTTCAGAGAATGTAAAAAACACACGAACTAAGTCCCAAAAAGTCAAAAAGAGCCAACGGTAGAAGGGTAGAGATCAAATAATGCAAAATACTTCCTCGGATTTCTTCAAACTTCTTTATTAAGTACAAAAACCCACCACGAACATAAATTAAATCAAGCGCTTTCGCCTGAAACACTGTCAGGCTTTTTCAAGATGTTTAAATTCAACCAAAACTTCAAATAAATAGTGCTTTCAATAAAATTTAATTGGTGCTTGTTGACTGTAATTAGCAAATTAACAAGTTAAAACCAAGTCGAGTCAAAGACCTTTTGAACTACTCGTAACATTTCTCTTCTTCAACCTGCTGAAATTTTAAAGGAAACCTTGTACTGTTTAGTTTTTTTAATTTTTAAAAAAAATATATAAACACATTTTTGTTCTTTATGTACCAAGTTGATGTTATAATATTAATGTCCTAACAAATATGTAGTCTAAACTCAATAATATAAAATGTACACATAGTGGGAACAATATTTTATGAAAAATATTGTGTTATCTATTGTTAAATGTAAAACGCTGTAGATTCACTTATTGGTAAATGTGTTCATTATTTTGACTAAAAAAATACCATATCAACTTAAAGGGTATTACGTTCATCAACATATTAATTTGCTTACCATGAAGCCAATATCTCTATAAATAGTATATAATATTCTTCCTAATTTATTGTGGTGTAATAATTATTATTTTATTACTATTTATATTTATACAAAGTACGTGCATGTACAACTATCTACCTATGTGTATAAATAAGTAAATAAATCTATAATATTAAAATACGCATAAATATACTTATATTAAAATATTAAAATATAATAAAATAAATGACCATATATTGAAATATCCTATACTATAGAACTAATGTGTGTGAATAATAAAGAATAAAATTAAATTTAATTTAAAGGGGACCGAAGGTGTGACTACTCTATTTCTAAGCTAACCTTGTGCTTTCTTTTTGGACAAAAAGTACCTATAAACACAAATAATGTATCACTGTCAAAATGATCAAAATATTTATATCAAATGCATATTACTGGCCTCTAACCTACCTACCCCTAAAAAACTAATGTGCTGTGACTCACCATCTACATTTAACCTACCATTTGTGTACTTATTGAACATTTCAGTAGCATAGGGGCAAAATAACTTATATAGTGTTAGACTACATATTTGTTAGGTAACAAAGGAACGGACGGTACCCCTACACTGAGCTGTATTTACATTATTCAGCATGAAAAGTATTTCTTTGTGCAAAACAGAACAGGAACAGATGCATCAAGTGGCTGTGAATGCTAAGACAACTGGTTCCTGAAGTATAAATGCAACTTCCTCATTAACATTTTTGCCAGTAGGACCATAACTATGCATAATGTCGTTAACATGAGAAACTCCCTTGCAGTACTATTGTTTTGTAAGCTTAACCGGAGAAAGGCAGATAGGGCAAGTGACCTGTCCTCTGGAAGGAAGGCCTTCTGTAGTTCTGCTTTCAACAGTACTCCCAGAAACACTACACTCTTTGCTAGAGTCAAGTTTGACTTTTTGACTGAGAGGATGAAAGGCAGAACCAAACATTTAAAAAAGCAAAGCTGCAATTCATGGTCTTCTCAACCTCCTCTGTGGGGTATGCTTGGATCAGGCAGCCATCCATGTATTCCCTTTGTCTTGTGATACGTTGTCATTGCAGACAGGCAATTTATTTATCTAATGCTGACTGAATGTCATGGCTGTGGTGGTATTTATACAAGGGAGT